>NW_017096640.1:0-12264 GCF_001412225.1 Nicrophorus vespilloides
AATTTGTCACAGACAAACTGCCAGGAAGACGACGTTTCAACCTACGTTCAACATTTAATTCCCTCTACTCAGATTTTGAAACTAGTTTGAGGATGTTTTGACTATGGTAATACCACCGTGGATAATTAACCATATGGTGACATAGAAGAAACGAATGTCATAATACAAGAGACTGAACTAAGTACAAATGAAGAACTTAAGGTTCAGTTTAAAAACGGATATCAGCAATATCAGAAATTTTTAATTTCCTTTCCATCGTCATACTTAGTGAAACAGACTGGACATCATTAGCCGAGGAATTTAAGATTAAACCTTACAAAATTGACGCCAAATGTTGATAATTTATTATTAAAGCATCAGGTTCATCCTTCTCACTAAAAACATTTACTTATTGCTTAGTTTATTTTATGTTACGTATATTTTATATAACAGATACAAAATTTTATTTTTACTACTTTTAATTTATGTATAAAACTTAACATGCGTTTTTACTTTAAATTTTTAACTTAACTTCACTACAGTTAGAAATTTACAAAATATCAATATCAGGTAACCGAAAAATATGGCGACACAAAAAAGTTTGGGAAACTCTGATTTAAACCTTGCTCTTCAATTATTAACATGTTTTAAAAAAAAATAATTTCCTACGTTATGTTTTTTGATTGTTTGTAATTATTTATATACTTACGATTGGAAAGTGTAAAAATAAAATGTTTAGATCAATTGAAATGTTGCAATTGAAATATACCTGATGGTTTATCGATGACGGATTGCGTTCCGAATTTTCTGGTGATCTCTAGGGCGAACATGCCGAAGGACAGGAGCATGCCGTGCCCTAGGATGTGGACGAGGACGCAGGCGACAAGTACTACCCAACCCCATCCTCCTTCGGGGTAGTAATGCTGCTTGAGGGTCAGCAGTTGCCGTAAATCAGCGACGAGACGGGCCGCCCTGCTTGCAGGCGCATCATCCGCCCCGGAACCCTACAAAACCAATCCATCCATCCTCCGATTCGAACACATTTACGACCGATCCACGCATCCCCCGCACTTATAACCACCATCATCTCTACCATCACAATCATAATCTTGGCCTTAGAACAGCAAATTCAATTTACAAAACTTTATTCCCTTTCTTATAAATATTAATTAATTTCATTCAATTAACTATAATTTAATTGTTGTCAAATGTATTTTATAACTAAAGACATTCCAAATAAATAAATTGATGATGGTTGTAAGTGTTGGATCTAGTATTAAAGACGAACCCCATAGAAACTTCCTAAACCGGAGTCGTGGTGTGAGAGCTGAGGCAAAGATCTGGACCTGGACAGGCCTTGTCTGCGCGTTCTTTCGTCGCTCGAAAGCTCCTCATCGGTCGTCGCCATTTGGACAAAACTATCCTCTCCTCATTATCTCGCACTCTCTTTAGATCCACAATACCAAAACTTGATCCTCCTTACATCTCTTTTCACGACTCGAAACTCTCCAAAAAAAAAAAAGAACCTAAAGACGTGCACAACAATCCAGATATTTGTACCATCCACCCCCTTGTCGAACCAGTATGCTAATTACAGCGTGTTACGTGCCTGATTACTCCCGAGATCATTACAGACGAACGCTCGTTATTACCGTTCCGGATACAAATGCTGCCGATGTTAAGGATAAGACCCGGCAGACTCCTGCTGCACTTCTCTCCTCTTTTCGCAGCCTCTCCTGCCGGGATCACCAACTCTTTAATTACTTATCCTCGTATTGCGCCAATTCCATTAACGAAATTTAACCGGCTCACATACAAATCTAATCCGGGCCGAAACTCTCGTACACTTCATTTTTATTGTATGCATTTTACAAAACTGCTGCAATGATTACTACATCACATTTTGTTGTAGTTACATTTATGTTACACTCTATTATAGTTAAATCCTCTTGATGTGGATATAAAAATGTACAAAATTTTGTTAAACTATTGTTTTTGATGAAATAAAACGGCCGGAATGAATCCACTGGAGCAAACTGAAAGGACCGAATACTCTTTTTTTTTCTCTCGTCTTCCGTTCCATTTCCGGCCGACTTTCCATTACGTTGTTTATAACGCATAAAAAAAGCTTTGCATAATTCGACGATATTTTCACCCTCCTCCTGTGTACATGTGTGTGTTTGAGAGCGTTTCTATTTGTGTGTATAAATACATATATCCATTATATATGTATATGTGATTTTCTCCCCCTTTTTCTGTTCCGACTCATTTTCCTCCTTCAACCCGCTAGCATGTTGTCGCGGAAATCCGCTACGAGTCGAGCGCTGCAAGTGTTTTATGGTCTTCTACATTCGTTCCGAAAATTCCATATTATACATTTTTTGGCCATACTAACATATTATGGATGCCCTCATCCTATTTCCTTCATCCCCCCCCCCNNGACGGCGACGATCCCCACATATACACAAACTTGCCTTTATCACCCTTTCATGAACTTCGTGACTCCGAACACCAGCTTGTATCCATGGCGTAATCAGAAAATTCAACAATCAGTTGTTTACTTCTTCTTTTCTTCAATATTTTTTCTTTGGTTTCCTGCAAAAGCTAACTTCATTCGGGCCATTGATTTCCAATTGGACGTCATTGAGTTTTAAAGTAAGTTAGGTCATTGCGTTTTACAACCGTTACTGGATATATCAATAATAACCTAAAGTTAGAGCAACATCTTTGAATGAAACTTGCATCCCCATGATTTCACAAAACTTTCAAATTTATTCCTATAATTGTAAACATCAGTAAATTGTATACAATTACAATTTACCTACGGCATCCAGCTCTGGGGATCTGCCTGTAACACCAGTATCGATATAATACAGAGATTCCAGTCGAAAACGCTGAGGAAAATCACCAATGCTCCATGGTTCATCACAAACGAGGACATCCATAAGCAAGCTAACATCAGTTTCGTCAAGGAAGAAATAGGAAAGGCTAGAGAATCACCCAAACCAACTGGCTATGGAGCTGATGCATACTGCAGAGCATCGTTGAAGATTGAAGAGATTCAAACCACAAGATCTACCAAACCGATTTTAAATATTGACTATTAATGTGTGCAAGTGCATAAAAAATTAACATATATGTGAAGTGGGGTTGCTGGATCTTCACTTCATTAATTATTATTACAGTGTCCTTTTTAACTTACTTTAAGACATTCATAAGGCTAGTTATCGATGTAAGATGATAGATTGCTTTAAAAATAATAAAAAATAAATACAATTGAACTATCAATTCTTTCTAAACTGTATACAAGTTCTGTTTAGACTGGAATTGATGTAGTGTATAGATCCAGAAACAGCAACAAGCGATGCAGCAAGTAAAACCAACTTCCAGACTCTGTGTTTCAATTCCGAATAGTGGTCTCCAAGGGAACAGTTTAAGCCGTAATTTGTTTCGTCGTCGCGAAGGAATGAAGGAAACTTCGTTAAACTCGGTTTTCGGATGAAGTTTTCATACTTCTAATTGCGAAAAATTGATTCGAACCAGTTTTCGTCAGACAATGATAATAATAAACAATCATATCTGTTGCAGGAATCCTTTCAACGTAACGAAGCATGACACTGCGCAAAGTAATTTATTTAAAGAGAACTGCGCGTCTCCCGCAAATGGAAAGCGATTGAAATTGATCGCATGTTTTTGTTACTTAATCAGATTAAGATTTTTCATTGGAAAAATTGCTCGGGATTAATTAACTGTGTCTCCCATTCCCATTCCCAGTCCGGTCTGGTCTGGTCTGACTTTGACACGGACGAGACGAGGCCGGAGACTCGGAAAAAACGAGATGAGAGAAATGAAGAGAAGGAAAGAGAGAGAGATCAGGGCAGGCCGACGGGAAAGAAGCGGGAAAAAATCGAACAATTCAGATACCTTTAAACGTTTCCATGGAAACGGAATTGTTTAGCCGTGTTTGGGAGCGACGGGTTCGGTTTTTCTCCACGTGCAATCCGAGCCGCGTGTCTTATTAGGTGTACATTAAGTTCCATCGCGAACTCCACACTTCATTCTTTCATCCTATCCTATCCACACTCTCTTATTCTCTCCTCTTCCATCAGCTCCATCATCCATTCTTTCATCCATTCAATAATACTCCGTTAAAATACTACGTCCTTCACCCTCCCTACACCTCTCCTCAGGAATGTCATCCAACACCTACTTGAAACTTTTTACATAATACACAATTTTATTTTGAACCTATCAAATAATAGTAAATTTTGAACGTTGATAGATTATCAATTTTTTGTAAAGAGTATTGTAATACCGCGTTTCTTCCACGCCATTACTTGCTCACAGTATCATCGCCGATGGAAAGAAACCTCCTTCGTATCAGAACTCTTTATAAATCATTCTTTTCTCCTTTAACCCGAAGTAATTAGAATTATCTGGAAGCGAGAGTTCTTAGTTCTCAACGCTAATGATTCGCATCTCGGATTCTTTGTTTCACATCTGATGGATGATGATGATGGAAGGGTGGGCCTCCTCTATCCATACATACATTCATCCAACGAACGAACGGACAAATCGCGTTATAAGACGTTCCGTTTCGTATCCATTCATCTCGACACAATCTCGTGGCCGAATCAGCTCCACCACCACCCGTTTCTTCTCCTGTTAATATATATCCTTTCATACTTCTTCTGCTCCTTTCTTGAAACCAGTCGTGATTTATGAGATGAGATAATGCAAGGCCAGAATGACAACCGGAGAAGTACACACACAAAAAATAATACTGTACATGCGAAGAGTTGAGCATGTACGAAAAATAAATGAAACGAAATATTCAGAAACCCACGGTGACCTTCTTCTTATGCTCGAAAAGCTTATCCTTATTGCATAACGATTAACCCGAAGCTTGGCATAACTGGATAACTCTTAATCCCAATTAATTTGCATCCGTTTTGGCCGCAGGCCAAATGAGTTTTGCAATAAATTATTTAGAGAAAAAAAATAAAACGGCAAAAATCAAGTCTTTCTTTCGTTGTGGAAAGATAAATCGCGCGGCTTTCAATGATAAATAGTTGCATATAACTCGCCTCATAAATGGAATGCAATCAATGGTACGCGATTATTTATTTCGTATCTCCGTCCCTTTCTTGTGCACGAACTGAATCGATCTTTTATCCTGCCTTCAGCTGGCAGAATGAATGCGTGTTAAATTGAATGTTGATTGCCGCAATTGGCGAAAAGAGATGGAAAAATTGAGCAGGACGAAATAACAACAAAAAAAAGGACGAGGCTCTAATAAATGCAACGCGATTAATCATTTTCGTTTCGTGTCTTATCTTGTGGGTCGTTGCGGGATTAAACTCGATTTATTATGTTATTAAACGCGATTTGCAATTGAATTTCATTAAGATTTTGCAAAAGTAAGGCGTTCGCTCGATCAATTTCACGAAGGGGGAAAAAAGCGTTATCAAAAAGTAAAAAAATTAATACAATTTCAACATTAAGCTTATCGAGAAGCCCACGTCCTGCGGTAAATGTTACAGTTGCATTTTCCTGTCCACATTAAATCATTTATAATTAAGCATTTCAATTGCGACAACTTCGGATTTGCAATTATCGAGTTTATACAGCGAAATCGTTAAGAATGTTGTAACTTGTAGACTTGCCAAAACTAATTTGTCAATCATTATGTAATGAAACAATTATTGGATTTTCATTAATAAATTAAATACAATTTAATTTATAATTCCAATATGTTATTACATTAAAATATTCAAGTTTTTTTTGTAAATAATTTTGATATTTCTCGCCAGAAAAAGATCTATAAATACGAGTCACAAATTCCTCATCTTCAAAAAAAGAAAGCACAAACACATCAATTCAAATGACTGAAAACAAAAATTAGAATCTAATCAATCAAACGCAAACGAAACACAATTCGTTAAGTGGAAAGATCAAAAGCGCGAAAGATGAATTGAAAGAAAAAACTGCAATAATTTTCCAAAGGAATTCCTGCAGCCGCAAATAGATAAATTGTCCTCTCCTTATTTACTTATATAAGTTGTTTATTTTTTCCGCTCGATTAATTTGTACGTGTCCAGCAATAATTCGTAGGCTGAAGGATCGTTCGTCATGCGATCCTTTCAACTCGCCACGAAGCGTTTATTTTAACATCTGCAATTTTTTTTGGATACAGTCGAGAGTTAAAAGTAAATCTCGTCGCAGGATTAAGAAATTTCATCTTCCTGCATTTCGCGTGCCAATAATTCAATTAAAGCCTTTGTTTCGTAACACTTTTCCGTGTTTTTCCCTTAATTCCTTCCGGTCTTTGCTAGAATCGTGTTTTTTTTTTCGGAAATGCGAGTTTCTTTTAGCGAAGTCAGCATTATATTTCTTCTCCACGAGATTATTACATCATAGCAGCAAACCCGGAGGAGTTTCTATGCGCGTCCCTTCGGCGGCGACGGCTAATCCTGCAGCGCCAATTGAATCCAGTCTAAGTAACAATTCATTTGTGCGCGTTATGCAACAATTAGTTACGTAACAGGAGGCATCGATAAATCCGTCTAGACGCACGTAATCGCAAGGTTCTTGAAAGGGGTGGTTTACATATGGTTTTCGAATGACTTACGACTCTCCTGCTTTGAATCAAGAGCAAGTGTTGATCTGCATCCTCGTCTTTATTTTACTGTCGAACGCAGCAGGAATAATCCTAATAAAAGGATGTGCGAATTTCTCGTCTTTGTGTAAGTATGAATAATACGAACTCGAAACTAATTAATGAGTAATGGAATTATTCTATTTTTGTTGTTGGTCCATTTCTTCGGATGAGGCTATTAATCGTAGAGTTCGCTGCTTCTATTCACTTCTACATGGAAAGAGATAGATCAGAACAAAAAAGAGAATAAGACGAAGAGAAGTTGGTGTAATTTGAATAATTCAACACGAAATTCGTAAATATAAACTCAGGACTTCTACATTACAGCGATTTGATTGAGTTATTAATGATTCAAATTTGAAATTTATTTCAAGCAAAGTCCATAAATTTTTGAACAAATCAAAGTCATTAATATTTAAGTTAGTTTTCAAATCAAAGAAAAAATAATAATATTATTTTATTGCTAAAGAAAAACGTTTAGTTTTATATATTTCATTATAGAATTGATACATAATTTTTGAATAATTTCACCTGCTCTAATTTTGTTATTCACATAAAATCATGTTCGTAAATTCAAGAACTCTAGTTTATGTAAATTTTACAAAAAAAATATATTTACATGTAAAATCAATGTATTTCTTATATAAATTTAACAATTTTGATATGGAAAACTATAAAAATTAAAATAACATAAATTTAAGATGTTTCTTTCTTTTATTTTACAACTTTATAAAAAAATTTATGATATAAATACTTTGATTTGAAAAGTATAATATTGCAATTATGCAATTATATAAATTCTATGTGAATATATTAATTTAATTGATACAAAAATTTCGGAATTAATTTATAAATTTTCGAACAAATCAAACTTGTTAATATTTAAGTTAGTTTTTTAATTCAAATAATAAATAATAATATTGTTTTATTGCTAGAGAAAAACGTTTAGTTTTATGTATTTCATTATAGAATTAATACATAATTTTTGAATAATTTCATCTGCTCTAATTTTGTTATTCACATAAAATCATGTTCGTAAATTCAAGAACTCTAGTTTATGTAAATTTTACAAAAAAAAATATATTTACATATAAAATCAATGTATTTCTTATATAAATTTAACAATTTTGATATGGAAAACTGTAAAAAACATAATAACATAAATTTAAGATATTTCTTTCTTTTCTTTACAACTTTTTAAGAATATTTATGATATAAATACTTTGATTTGAAAAGTGTTTATTAATATTACAATTATGCAATTACATAAACTCTATGTGAATATATTAATTTAATTGATACATAAATTTCAGAATTAATTTATATGATGAATTAGTGTGAATAATTTTAATAAAAAAAATACTTTATGATGTTATTAAAGACATAATTTTAATGTTTTGTTTCTTAATAATTTATTTAATTAATTTTATTAACTTCAAAAATAATTAAAAAAGCACTTTCACTTCAAATTATGGAGAAGTTAATAATAAATGAGACTTTTTTTTTGAAATTTTCCAAATTATATTAAATTAATTTTCAAAAAATGTCTTGCTTTATAATAATCAACTGACTAAAGCAATTTATCACAAATTGTACTTAGAAAACAAAAAAGAGCGAAAAGTTGTTTAACTTCTTTAGTAGCAGCAAATGAGTTGAAGCAGAAATTTTAAGAAAAAAAAAACCTGCAATCGAATTAAGCCGAAATTTTCAAATTACACTAAAAGCTTTCTTCGGTCCTTTCCCATCCCATTCCATCATCGGACTTCAACCCAACCCATCAACCGGACGCTAATAACTCACTCAGTCGCTTAATATGCCTTCGCTCTATCCTGTTTGAAGCAATTACAATAGATTTATCTAATCTACCTTTTGGATGGAATCAATGATTTATACCGATTAGGGGTTTTGTTAGGTGGTGGATGGATTGGAATATACAAAAAAAGAGTAGTGTTTCACTGATTTTTTTTTTGATATCTTCTTCCCGCTTTCGAGTTCACTTCCGGACTATATAAACCACGTGGTACAAGTGCGTAAATCAGAGCACATTCGTGCTGCGTGTGTTTCGCGAAGAGATCGATGGCCCCGATGGTTGTCGTGGTTGTTTGGTGGTGCTGAGAGGAGCAGATATTGGTGGAAGACCCGCGCGGAAGTCGTTCCAAGACTGGCTTCGCTCTCCACTCTATCTATCTGCACTGGTTTGCTTCGGCTCGGTTTGTCTGCGATCGGCGAGGCCTAAAACCCATCCATGCTCTCTGCCCATGCCCTCTTCTGATCCGAGCGACGACGCGCAACCTATTCTTTCTTACTACCATTTACTTCTTCTCCTCCACCTCCATCGACAAACCTCTTCGGATGTAAACAGAATCCGGAATGCTGCGACCGTCAAATTCGACCAATCGTAAACTTCGATTATCCAACGCAGTCGTCATAATCTATCAGTTACACCTATCTAAACTATCTCATAACGCGTTCCATTGTTTCAAAGACCTTGCATCATACAAAATACTGCTGCTTCAACCTGTCTTCCAACACAAATTGTAAACCAAATAATACATATTAGTCAAAATTCAATCTAAAGTTTCCATTAATAATCTATTAAGCAACCAAGTCTTAATTAATGGCACTCGACAATACCATAAAAATCAATTTAAACGATATCCGGTTGAATTAGAAATTTACATATTAAATTGGATGCAGTGTAATGAAGAACGTAATGCTTAACTTTCTATTGCAGAATATTGTCTAATATTTTCAGTTTTCTCTTTTATAGATTGGATAATTTATTATACATTCTTAGCTTATGATTTAATAACAGTATTTTTAATGTCAGTTTATATCAAAGAGCATTAATGAAAAATAAATCATGTATTAGAAATAATTACATTGCACATCTGCAAATTTAATAATAAATCATTGGTAGTAATAGAAAGAGTAATGAATATTTAGATAATTATTATAATGCAATTATTGATAATCAATCAATTTCATTATATCAAACTTTTTCATTGCAAAATTGTGTAAAGTAAGAAACTAATAATTTGTTATGTAAATAGGTTAAACAGAGCGAAATATATTTAAATAATTAAATGTGCATTTAAATTTATAAATAAATTGTTTACAAGAAAATTAAGAACAAGTTAGCTTTGTTTGTAAACAAATTTAAAGTAATCTTAGATAAGTTGTTGTTATTGGCAACCAATGTAAACGAATATATGGTAAGAACATTTGTTTAACATTATCATTTTAGGATAAATAAGTTGTAATTTGTAGTAATGAATAATGTAGAGATGATGATGATGAAGCAAAAAGTGAGTATTGTTCCAATTTTGTAGGAAGCACTCATCGGCTTCAAATAAACCCAAACTTTTTCATTGCAAAATTGTGTAAATTGGTTATACAAAGCGAAATATATTTAAATAATTAAATATGCATTTAAATTCATAAATAAATTTTTTACAAGAAAATTAAGAATAAGTTAGCTTTGTTTGTAAACAAATTTAAAGTAATCTTAGATAAGTTGTTGTTATTGGCAACCAATGTAAACGAATATATGGTAAGAACATTTGTTATACATTGTCATTTTAGGATAAATAAGTTGTAATTTGTAGTAATGAAGAGATGATGATGAAGCAAAAAGTGAGTATTGTTCCAATTTTGTAGGAAGCACTCATCGGCTTCAAATAAACCCAAACTTTTTCATTTCAAAATTGTGTAAAGTAATAAATTAATAATTTATTATGTAACTAGGTTATACAAAGCGAAATATATTTAATTAATTAAATGTGCATTTAAATTCATAAATAAATTGTTTACAAGAAAATTAAGAATAAGTTAGCTTTGTTTGTAAACAAATTTAAAGTAATCTTAGATAAGTTGTTGTTATTGGCAACCAATGTAAACGAATATATGGTAAGAACATTTGTTTAACATTATCATTTTAGGATAAATAAGTTGTAATTTGTAGTAATGAATAATGTAGAGATGATGATGAAGCAAAAAGTGAGTATTGTTCCAATTTTGTAGGAAGCACTCATCGGCTTCAAATAAACCCAATAAAACAATGATTCCGGGTTGTTAATATGAAAATTGGACTGCGGTTTTGCGGAGTTGCAATATCAAAGTTGGAGTGGCTTAGCGGCACTAAAGGCACATAAATAGGTACGTCGTTGGGATTAGTGCATGTGTGTTCACTTATAGGGCAGATATAGAGGAAGCAGAGCAGAGAGCGAGAGAGATCCTAATTATATGTAAATTGGAGAGTGCAGAGAGTACAGAACATAAAAGTGATATTTACCGACGTCATAAACAATATTTAAAGGCTCGACTCCTTTTTGGATGCATCTCCAAACAATAAAATCCACACCGGATTGCATCCGTATCTTTCATCTTACCATAAATACTTCCTCGGACCGCATTATAAATGCGCTCACATTTCATGCTTCTTGATTAGTCTATTTGGGTTTACTACCAGAAAATGGTCTTGTGCACATCATCCCTGACAGAATTTAGTGCCGCACACGTGAACTAAACCGTTGCCCCCACGTAATACCTCTAAATTTGCATGCCTTAAGCCCCCCCTCGCACTTAATTTAGAACTTGATGAATAAAGAGCGAAACGTATTTTTAGTTGTGCATTGCGATTTGTATCGTGCCATAATTTTCTGCAAGTTTAAAACTGTTTCTATACTTTATAACCGACATTCCTGCAGTTCCCATAAACATCTTCACATACTTTTTGCTCGTGATGCGAAGAAATCCAAATGAACTAATGAAAAACAGGCGCCAGTGTCTTCATATATTAATGATTTTCTCAGATACTATAATAAATAGAATGGATCCAAAAGATGCATATGAAAGTTGGTTATTTGGGGAATGCAACGTGCGCCTACTTATTGCTATGGTTTCATTTCCTGGCCTGTAAATTTTATATTGCTCTTGTTTCATCCATTTCACTGTAATATAAAAAAGTTGCATATTAATGCCAGTAAATTATATTTATGTATTCTAGAATACCAATACAATTCATACATAATTAATAAAAAGTATTAATTGGATTAGGATTAAATTGTTTACATTTGATAACTTATAGTAGATGTACTGAGTAACCCACAATGTCGGTAGTTAGCAAATTAGAAAGCTTATAGATTTGTATTTAATTTGCGTATTCTATGGTAATCGATTAATTTAAAAAAACTGAAGGTATTGCAGAAAATTGAAAAAAAAATGTTAAATAAATGGTTATATATGCTTTTTCGAACGTTCTAATTTCAATTTTTCAAATTTGAACGCGTATTACAGCAATATGGAGAAGAGCACAGAAATGTATCTATACTTGCTGGATTTCCCAAACATTCAGCTTTCATATGCATCTTTTCGATTCATTCTATTATTATAGTTTTCGAGAAAATCAATGAAATGTGAAAACACGCTTTTTCGAGCATTTTCTTAACTTTGAAATCGAATTACAGCCAAACGTCTTTATTATAGTCGAGTAAATACAATGAAATCTAATTTCACATTTTTCAACTTTGAACGCGTATTACAGCAATATGGATAAGAGCACAGGAATGTATCTATACTTGCTGGATTCCCCAAACATTCAGCTTCAATCATATATTGGATTCATT
>NW_017096641.1:0-139743 GCF_001412225.1 Nicrophorus vespilloides
AACCTGAAGGGGGAAAGTTTTCAATTAATTTTTGTTTGTTCCAATTTAAAAATTTTATTTTGTTTTTCTATCACACACTTACTATTTTCATGTAACTATTTTTTATAAATATGTAAATTAATTCAATAAATAATGTTTATTTAAAATTTACATTGATTGTTTTCTTTTCAGAATGGGGGGTGGGGTAATATCGACTTACGCAAAAATATTTTGGGGTAATTGTTAAAAAAGTTCCCCGACCGCTGCTCTATATGATGCATCACTGCACTGAACGAAACACTTTGACAGATTAAAACCTAGCAGCGCGCATATTCTATTAGTGTAATGCTTATTGATTTATCTTCAATCTATCATTTGATTTTAACACCGCGTACATTTATTTACATTCTATAGGTTCTACAGTTTTCTACTACTAGAGGATGTATATAATGTTGTAGCTTTGCAGGTTTTTTCATCATCTTACCGATTTGTACTGCAGCATTTATCTTAAAGTATATATCTCTATGTGATTTGTTCTATATGTGTGACTTCTGCAGGATTTGTCTTACAGGTCTATTCTATTACAAGACTACAAGAAGTATTATAGGATAGTCTTGTGTCACAAATAATAATCATGCACTGATTGATTGCAATTACCCAAACTTATTCTTTTTAGATGAAGTGCCCATAATTATAATAATAAGCTACATCCGGTGTATTGTGTTTGGTTACAAAAGCGAACATATAATATCGAATTACGTTAAGCGGATCATCGAATCGCAATGTTTCCGCTCGTTACGTGAACGTTATAATTTCGATCTTTAGATTTTATTCAAATTTCTCGATGAATGCATGTCGGTTTTGTCAGAATGTATGAAATATATATATTTCACTGAGAATTCATTACATCGGTTTGAATTAATTTCTAACTAATTAGTTGTTCATACCATTGTACAAATCGAAACTAATTGAACCGCCGATGGGTATAATTAATTATATTCAAATTGAAATTATATAAATACACACATGCATTTGGAGGGACATGTAGATACATAGATGATGCGCGCACATGTGCGATTCGGTGTGCGTTACGTAAATAATTAAAACAGTGAATGACACGTATTCGCCGCTTCATTTAATCCGCGTGAAATTTCATACCGAACTATTTTCAATATGTATTTCCATGACGTGTTCGATACCACCTTTCACAATGCCTGTCACGTCGCGTGCATATATATACGTTTTTTTTTGCCACCCCATCCGTTGAGCTATCCGCAATAATGGTTTGTAAAGATGAAAACCGTATTAAGTATGAATCCGAGTAGGAAAGGCGGCAGCAATCAAAATATTGTATTGTTGTAGAACTGAAAATCCGCTGCAGAAGTTGTAGAAGAATAAGGAGGAGGAGGAGGCATGACCTGAATTCTGGTGGGTCCTACATTGGGAGAGCGAACGTTGATTAATTCGCACCAGACGGCGACTTTTCAATTGAAACCAATTGGACGGTCAAGTCTCAGACGATACAAGATTCATTGAAAGCGGACTCACTTTCATTGAAGTTATTAATCTGAATAAGAAAGTACTACTACTTATATTACACAAAGAAAGCTAATTCACTTAAGGGTTTTCAAATCTTTGCCTACAATAACTGCAAACTAGTTATTAAAATAAGAGCTTCTAAAACGATTAATTATTCAAGAATAATTACTTTATCGTAATTGAGCAATGAAAATGCAGAATATGTGTTATCTGTCATATTTGGGTTATGTGATACTGGTTATCAGCACAATATTTGTACTTGCATTTTACAGATTTCAATACTAATGATTTAATAAACATGTAATTTAAGATGTTCGTAATTGAATAGGAGGAAAATGTTTATACAAAATTTCATATTTCGCTTTGATATTTTTACCTTGCTTTGTTATTGAACCACGGTCATCGCATAGCACAGTAAATATAATTTTAAGATTTATGTCCAGTTGTTTGTTTTTCTTTATTTTACTTTATTTTTTGTTAATGATGTGTGATCTCTTGGAGTTTATTCCCGTTTTGATGAGTATAATTATGGTCTTGTTGTAGATACGATTATGAGGTTTTGCTACAAAATTCCACGTTCTGTCTAGTGCCTAGGGGTCGCCGCCTGGGCTCGTTCCGATTCCTCGAGGTCCTCCAGGCGGGATGCATACCTGTCCTTCTCTCGAACGGGTGGGCCCTGCCCTTCGCTCAAGTTATAGACTGGAGCAAATCTGTACTGTGGGCGGACGAGAGGCTATTGCTGCAGGTAACTTATATATATATATATATATTTCAGATGAATCTTCGAGTATACAGAAAAATGATTGTTTCTTTTAAAAACACATTGCTTGCTCGATTCAGATGAGTCACAGAGCTCGGCTTGTTTTCTTAGCGTTCTACCAAGAGCGAAGATCATCTTATTTAGAGCTTGCTCTTCTTTTATTTTTCGGTTGCAGGTGCCAAATGTTGTTCGGTCCATATCTGCGACGAGGATCCTGGAATTACGGCAGCAGTCGCAGGTCCTATGGGAGCGTTACTTCTCCTCCATTGAGAAGATCGTCTTTACGACGCTTGAGGTAAATATAATATTTAACGGAATATCACTTGAAACTGGACGATCAGTCAACGTTTAAAATATTCATCATCATCCTACTTGAACGATTGTTTATTTCATATGTAAACTCAAATACACGACGATGTGAATTCTTGTTAGACCTTGACGTGTTTGGGAAACTTTTCCCATTTGCCGATTTCAATCTTTCGATGTTAGTAGCTATATCTAAAATTAGTCAACGTATTAGTAAATACATCAACAATGTTTCGCGGATTTCTTGGAAATGCGTAAACGGTTCGGATTTAGCATCCGGAAGGAAAAGCAGAGTTTCTATTACTAGATTCCATCCACACTGCGAGCAATTAAATTCGGAATCGATGATGATTTATTTTTGTTGGTCGCTGTCGTTGAATGGATTACCGGGGGCTGAAATCTGTTGACGGCACTTCCGCACCAAGTGACGTCCCTTCCGGTGTCAAATATAACGTAAGCCCGATCGATCCGTACTCGGCGTAATCCACGAATTGACCCAAAGCGAATCAGCTAAATGGTCCATTAAATATGCCCTCATTGAAGATGCGAGTATATCCATATTTCAGAACGTTTCACTTAGAATCCAAGACGACTCGAGATAAGCAATGATGGGAATTGTAACCGGCTTTTTCTTCTTTCTATCCACTCATCCGATAATTCTCACTGCCAACTTGTCAAATCACTAGACAGGGGATAATCGTTCCGAGAACTTCTTTAATAGCTTTGTATAATTAATATCGCATTTGCAGTACTTCTTTTGAAAGACTACTTTGCTTTTTATACTTACAATTTTTAATAATAATATCGATTTGCTGTCTTTTGTAAAACATAATCCCTATTCTGTTGCAACGGAATAGAGTATTATATGCGGGTTTCCTGAGAGCGGATTTTAAATCGTCTTTTCATTCTTTTACAGTTTTTCTACTAAGCTTCGAGTAATTAAACTATTACTTCTTCTTCATTTAGTTTTTTAAACCTATTAAACGAGGATTAGAGCGACTGGGATTCGATCGTTCTAAATTTGATTTTGTTGCATATATTCCATCATCATACTTTAAATAATCCTATCGTAGTCATGATCAATTCATACACTCGTGACGTGGCACCCATAGCGAACGGTAATCCAGTTAACCAGTGATAACAATCATCCCGAAGTTCGCATAATAATGTAGTCCTGTTATGTATGTGAAGTTCTCCGGCGTATTCGTACCGACGTATTAGTTATACGGCGCCATAGAAATTAGGATCATTGTCAAAACCAACTTTGGGCCATTGTTGTTGTTGTACGAAACACAAGTTGTTTAAAACCATCAGCGGAACAATGCTGGGCGTCGAGCCTTCCTCCAGCATTCCAATTTTTACCGGCGACCCGTTAGAACTTCGCAAATTTACATAATCCAATTCTCGACGTGAGATTAGAACCGCACGAATCGATAACTACCACTTGGATAACACGGAATACGCAATTTGATCTGGCAATAACTTTACTACGTGCTCCACCTCGTCCATCCAAAAAGCGAAACACATATTCCTATCTCAATTTTCTTATTCTAATGGGATTTATTTTTTAAATAGCAATTCATATTACATCATAGTTATTGTTCATTTTATGATTTACAATCATAATTTCCTTATTGTACAAAAAATTACTTACCTCATAAAATTCTTCAATTTTAATGTTCTACTTTATAGTTATTACTATTTTGATTATTTTTTAACATTCTCAATTCATTGGAGAATTATTTTTTTTACTTAGTTAACTTCGGAAATTTTATGGTTGTCGCCTTTTAAACGCAAAAGCAATAATGTATTGATACTTACAATGATTTAATGGCAATTTAACAAATTTTACACATCACATAAATTCTTATATTTTACTGTTTTTCTTTATTGTAAAGTATTAATTATTTTTAATTATATTTATTTTTAAACATTTTCAAATCTGCAAATTCCAAAAGTTAATAGGTTATTATTATGCCACCATTCGAATAAATATAAAAGAGACGCTTATACCTAATCCAGGATTTTTTTCGCTCGGTATCTGCGAATATTATTATTACGTTCCACTTTACAAATAACATTAATCAGAGGCAAGGAATGAATGTAGGCAAGACGAAAAATACTGGAAAGTAACGAACATCGATCCGTTGAGCTATTGACGTGGCAAGCTATTTTTTTCTGCTTAACAAGAAAAAACAAAGAATCCAATTCTGTTACATATTAAATTACGTCTACGTTTTTCATCAGTTTTTTTTTCTTTCATTCGATTGATATTCGAATGGATGAAGGATCGTAATAAATAATGGAAGGAAAAAACAATTTGGTTACATTGAGACCTAAGAAGTTTGCTGAAAACGATATGTATATAAAGCGGTACAAGTGTGTAATGTATACATATATTTAGTCTATGCATTTCGAATATCAATTGATTTCATTGAAACTTGTCAAGTGCATTCAGATTGGTTGATCAACGAGTTTGATTTATATTTCATATAGTTGGCGAATCAACAATACAATATGCGGAGTTAATTGAATACGCACAGTGCGTACCTGTTAATAAATTATCAGCACCATCATCGATTGAGCACACTGAATTGTTTCACGTTGTTTGCTTGCAAAACAGTAGGAAAAACAAATCTAGCTGAATTTTTTCAATGCGAAAGTTGAACGTGCGGAAGGAAAATGGTTTCGTGTAATGCTGAGTAGGTGGTCGGAGGGGTGGATCTTCTCCGATCTCATCAAGTCAATGGAGCAGATGAGGTGTTTTTGGTTCAAGTGCCGAAAGGCTTATTGATTCGTGCCACCATCGATGTAATTGTAAATGGAAGAAGTGTGTTCGTTGCAACTTCTCCGACACTATATACTTGAAGAACAGAATACATTACGATCGTTGCAAGTATTTATTTATTCTTTTATTTCTTTGTTGCAGATTATAAGGGAGAGGCTTCCTCAGCAGTGGATTCGCGAGGGCCTCATCTGGAATAACTCCCCAGGAGCTCTGGTGACGCTTCCAAACTATTCCGACTCCTATGCAGATTTTCCTTTTCACGCACAATCCTATTCTGATCGTTTCACTGCCGTCGTTTACTGTCAGATTGGATCACCAGTTGTACCGTCATCGCCGCTCTATCGTCTCGTCAGCAACGTGGCTCGCAGCAAATATGTTTCCAGGGTAAGCATTATACGCCCAATGGCAACACTAATCAATCATGCTTCAAGTCATTACAATACAAATACTTCATCAAAATTGCATGCAGTTCAAAGTTTATTTTTACCATTACTTTAGTTTACAGACTAGATAGTAACATTTGCATTGTATATTAGCAAAGATAACTACTTTTAAATAAGGTTATTTCATTAACCGTAAACTCTTTTATGCATGTATACTCAATTATACGCTCTATACCAAATCAATAAAAAGTATTGTATGTCATAATGCTACCTACTATTAGGAGTTACAAAGCAATGAATGTCACCAAATAGATCAAATTTATTTTCGTCCAAAAAATATTACCATTTTTTTTTTCATTTCACACTCTAATAATTGTGTGTATGAATTTTAATACAATTATTTTGATGTTTCATTTATTTATACAGATTATTTGTACTAAAACTTATCGCAGCAGTTATTTTTTTTTTATAATTTCCATAGCAACAATTCCTCGGAACATTTTATTAGCTGCAAGCAATTCCACGATAAATACGTATTCATTTAGTGCAGCGAACCTCGCGATTACAAATAATGAACTTGTACCCATGGAAACGGCGAACGAAGCCAAAGAATAACTAGTAATAAATTGATTCGCAATGAATCGCGAACGTTCCATTCATGAATGAAATGCGCTCCGGAATCCACAGCGCTTACGTTTTTCACTAGGCAGGCACGCTGCAAAAAACTATTTGTTGTGAATTGTTTACATTCCTACGGCGTGCTGGCATTTCTTGCATCTGGCCGGGTCCTTTCTCGTGCGTTTCTGCATGTAACTCACGAGCCGGACACATGTTTGCCTCTGTATCCAAGGGATGCTGCGAAAGGGCGCCAAATACGTTATAACCTTGAGCAGTCTTCTGAACATTCCACACATCTGGCTTCAGCTTGTTTACATGTTTTCACCTTACTTTTTTTTTTCTCAGTAACCGTAACCCGGCTTTCTCTGCAAGAACTCACATATTTATAAGAAAGGGATGATTTTATGCAGTGACTATTCTCATCTTTTTTGTTTGGCATGAAATTTGCTACCCAGGATTCGAATCGCATTATTGTAATGTTGAATTGATCTCTTATATAACTATATACATTTACAGACTACATGAATAGACACAATTTTATTTTTTTGAACAAAAATCACCATTTTTGTATTCAACTTTTTCGACGATCAATACATCTAAAATTATGCTTTACTGAACGAAAATTAAGGTAATCATAATAATGTCACCTTTCCAGTTACGCGAGGACAACGTAAAACTATATATCAAACAGTCACGACTAAATTCATGCAATTTATGAGATATATTTTTTTGTATGTTTCAAGCACGAATTTCACTCAAATTGATTGCGCAATTCGGAAGAAGACGGTGACAATTGATTGTGGGTAGGAACATTTAATAGTTTTCTCGTCACAATCATCGGCGTCTGCATATTTGTTGTTTGTTTGTGAGCAAGAAAGAAATTGGCCGAAGGAAACGCAATTTTTCGTTCATTGTTTACATGCATTCCGTCCGGACCATAAATACCCGTTTTCCCAACGCAACTGGGTCACTCATAAAAATGCACGGAATTTACTCTTTACTCTTCCATTCCCACGCTTCCTGCTGATCAAAGTTATGTCATCCGCCGAACAAGACAGGTCATGCATTATATAAGTTCAAATTGTTATTACTAAATAGGTATAGAGGCTACGGATCAATACAAATTATATTTTAATCATATTTTAGGAAATAGTATAGTATACAATATTATAAAGTATTACACAAAAAATAAGGACATAAAACTGTAGATAAATAATGTGAACTATTGGGTATACAGATCATGGAGTAAGGTTGAGCCGTGCCAGTGGGGATTATTCAAATGTTAGACGAAACTTTTCAGTTCGCAACTGAAATCTGTTTCCCGCTGATGTACTTTTTTTTTGGATTTGGATGAATTATGTAATCGTCGCCATCGATCAGCGAAAAAGTAGATGCTAGAATTCTCAATAGTTTATGTCTCTTTTATTTTTGGAAACAGCCGTCGTTGTCGCATTGATCGCATCTCAAAACTTTTTTGAAACAAACATCCGGCAGAAATATTGTCAAAACAAAGCAATTTCTGAAACCGCTACCACTCCCATTGTTCCTTCGAAGCTCAGATTAATTGCATTCCTAGTTGGAAAAGTGCATTTCTCGCTGCCTTTTTGTCGTCCTCGTCGCTCGAGCGGTTATGGTTATTACTATTTCCTTCTCTGTCTGTGAAGGGTAATTATTAATTTTCGTGCACCGAGAACCATTCGGAAGCCGGGGCAGTTACTTGCACGCATTCGAATAATACATTTCGAGCTCCAATGTTGTATACGGTTTATGCTATGCCCTTTTTTGTGTCCTGTTTTGCGGACCAACCACAACGTATCGATCCACCACCGCTCACCATTTCGTCGTCGTCGAACATTAAATATTCCATTCAATCTCAACAATCCTGATCCGCTGTGTCACCTGGGATTCATTAAAGCAATTCCATTCAAGATGCCATCGAAGGCGCACCCCCACGCTGCAATTGATCATCGTTCAAGTCCAAATCTTTCATACCTAAATCTACATACATCAAATTTTTATATAATTAGTAATAATTCAAACAAATTTGAAGTTTAGTACTAATTTAGACCTAACCTAACCTCAGGTTAGGTTAGACATTAAAATTTATTTGTAGTAAGAGTAAAATACTTATTGATGTATTTAACCTAATTATATCGATGTTTATAACTGATATTTAGCATCCACTTTAGGAGCGACGAGTTCGTGCCATTAAGTACACTCTCGGAGTCTTATATAATTATAGCGAAGATTGAATGAAGGTGCAATTAAGTCCAATTGACGGACAACGATTTGGAAAAAAAACTCGCGTCGTCATTGATGGCAAAAAAATGATTTTGGTCTAAACGAAAGGAAATTGCAATTAAAATTAATTTCCAATCGATGCGACTCACTTTTTAATTATTCGTATGGGCGGTGTTAATTGGTTCTCTCATTACAAGATTCATTTTCAACATTCATTGAAAAGCAAAACATTTGATCCCTCGGTGGGCGTTAATCGGATGATTTGTTACGCTTATTTTCTTCTTACGGTGCTGCTGCTGCTGGTTGTAAGCATTACTTATTGACGGCATTTACATAATATAGAAACGACAATCGATAATACTATTTCTTTTTGATGGTTTGGAAATGGCGTGTCGCTCAAGCGGAATTATTATTATTTGATTTCCAATTAGTTCGTGACGTTAAGCCATGAAAAATAAAATGAATAAATTTATATAATTTTATCTTAATTTAGAGTGTAGATTGTGACAAGTATTTATCCTTTTTTTTAGAAAAACTTTGTATACTCGTAATAGTTTGCATGAGAATAAATTATATTTATATAAGTATACTTCTTGATACACCGAATTTTAATGATTTCTCAATTCACAATTAAAATATTCAGATTATTTAAGCTATATGATATACTTGAACAAATGCTTATAACATAAAATAAATGCTGAGCAACGTTGAAATAAATCCCAATATAAGATTACACACAATAAATTTAAAAAAAAATGGAATGATTGCAAAGCAAAATCATGTCAGTAGTAAGTGCGTAGATGTTCGAAGTGTAACAAAATTATATAATTTCCGAACTAAAAATAGAATAAGTTGTATCGCATATCATACGCAAATATTAATTTAATTAATGAAATTGTTAGTTGTCATTAGTGGAGCTTATTCCAATTTAATTGATAATTAAATGTGCAATTACGCCGCACTAAATTGAAAATGAAAAACAACAGAATACGCGAATGCATTGCATTTCCAGTCTTCTGGTATGGGATTTAATCCGAATATGAATCTGCGGTATTTGTTTGCCGGATGAACATAACCCCGCTGCTCAGAACTGCATCCCCCATCAAACTTAATTAATTAACATTTCAGTTTGACTTCGACTTTTCTATGTATACATACATATATGCGCCTTCAAATCAATTTCCTCCCTCGGAAAATCTAAACTCTGCATATATATATACAGTCCAACGCAAAGCAATTAACATTTAATTAAATTACTTACAAAACGGGAAACCTAATTCTTTATAATGACTGCTTCTATTTTCTCCTGAAAAGAAAATAATGATAGTTTAATGTAACTCACTTTATTTCAATTATGTATTTCTTTTATCTTAAGTAATTGAAATTTTCTCTTTAATTGACATATTCAACTCTCAATGTAGAGTGGATGGTTTTGGTTAAAATCAATAATTGCTTAATAATTCGAATTTATTTTTCTTGCTTTTTGCATGTGACATGCTTTATTCATACCACACACTTTATAATCCATACTTTTAGCTTGAATGTTAACTGTACAATTGAGCATAAGTTGAGCATAAGTTGATATATTTGAACTTCAAATTATAACTTTTAAGAGTAATTTGTATGTAAAATAAATGTCACTCTATTCATCCTACGCATTTTATTCAACATTATTTTAGCTTACATTTACATATTATGCTTTTACTGAGTCGTTTTTTTGTTGTTGTTCGAAACTCGCTGTATGAATATTCAGTGCTCAGTAGAGAAAGAGTTATTTTAGTAAAGTTCGCAGAATTCTATAGACACTGGTTTGATTTTAATTTTATGAACTTTTAATGTTATTTATACGATAACTAAACATCAGTTTCAAGAAATCTTGAAAGAAATGTAATCCGAGTTTAACGACTTCGTCTGCAACTTAGACGTTAAATGTTTAAGTGCATTTCTATGTATTTTTTTTTTAAATTTAAGTAAATACTGTCGGATACAAAATTATTGATTTATCTTAATAAAGTTAATTTGAAGATTTAAAAAAAATAGTTACAAACTTATTTTTTTAATTAATCATTTGATAGTCTTACTGAACAGTATTTTAATTATATTATAACAAACTTTGAAAAGTTAAATTCTCTTTTACGCTTCCGTTCGTTTCTTAATCAGATGGTATTTACAAAACGAATTTTAAATATTTGATTTATTTTTGTAAACTAATGATTTATAATTTGGAAAGCTGATGGTCTATATTGTTCTATTTATGGCAATTTGGAATTTTTGATTGGACATTCGCATGCATAGCAGCGCACTGCGGTATTAAAATTACGTTTGTGACCCCAAATGGAGGTGGTTGGTAGAGGCAGGATAAAAAAAAAGAGTCGGTGTTACGGGAAGGGGAGGTGTAGCTTGCATGTGCTTGACGTGCGTTCCGAAGGGTCGGGGATTTATCCTGCTGTGTGCTTCTGGTTTGCAGATTATCATTGTTTGGTCGAACGAGCATCTACCTATGAAGAACCGTTGGCCCGCGATGCCCGCCCACGTTACCTTGAAGATTCTGCAGGCCGGATCGGATCCAATAAAGACAAGCATCTCGCAACGCTTTTATCCGCATCCATTGATCAATACCACGGGTGTTCTCTCTCTGGATGAGGATTCTCTACTGACAACAGACGAAGTGGACTTCGCCTTTCAGGTGTGGAAGCAATTCCCTGACCGCATCGTAGGCTATCCGGCCAGGTCACACTACTGGGACGACGCGAAGGGCTCTTGGGGATACACTTCAAAGTGGACTAACGATTATTCGATTGTCCTCACTGGAGCCGCCTTCTATCACCGCTACTACAACGTCCTCTACACGGAGTGGTTGAGCCCGCTGCTGCACAAAACGGTGGAGCAAAGTCAGAACTGCGAGGACATCCTTATGAACTTCCTGGTTAGCCATGTGACACGCAGGGCTCCGATCAAGGTCACCCAACGGAAGCAGTACAAGGAGCAACCGCTAGCTGGTGGATGGTCTCCGTGGAACGACCCAGACCACTTCATCCAGCGGCAGACCTGCCTGAACACGTTTGCTGCTGTCTTCGGATACATGCCTTTGCTGCGCTCGAACTTACGCCTAGATCCCGTCTTGTTCAAGGACCCCGTCTCCAACAAGAGAAAGAAGTATCGTCAGATCGAACTGGTGGGCAGTTAGCTCGAGCTCACGTCAACAACTTCCTCCTCCTCATTCCCCGATAGACATCTGCAACTGGATCCAGGTTACAGCTACCTGCCCTTCCCTGCGTTAACAGAAGTGATGGTTTGCATATCGCTGTATAAATATAATTATTTGTAAATACATTTTATACATGACGAGCAGCTAACATTAAGATGATGAAAAAGAAGAGAGAGAAGAGAGAGTTAAGAGCGCAGCTGCCTTTGAAATCGTTTAGCCGCCCAACGTTCACTCTTATCATTATGAATTATCAAACTTTCTTTTAAATTCATTCCATTAGTATGATCGTGTATTTTTTTGTTTAATTATCGGTTTGTAAATTAATTTTTAATAATTCCTAGTTCCTCGCTAATACGAAATCAATTATATATTATATATATATATATTAATTAAGGCATTATTATAATTTGTACTTAATGCTGAAACTGGCCAACTCCCAGTGCCATATTATTTTGTTATTTTCGTTTATTTTTGTATATTATCATAGCTTCAGATTGTGATTTTCTTGATCGAGATATTAATTTAATTAAAATGAATTAAATATTATATACAAAGATATATATACACTTACAGACAAACGGAAAAGAAAGAACATATAAATAATTTATTTTATTTTGTGTTGTGGCATATATAAATATATATGAAAAATATACAAAATATATATATATATATTTAGGTTGTTAGTTTAACATTGTTATATAGTGTATAATTCTATAAGAAGATGAGAAGAGTGCGCATGGAAATAAGAGTTTGTTTTATTTTATTTTTTTCGTTTTTATTTCTTGTCCAAACAACTTACTATCTTCTTCTTTCAGAGTCATTGTTATTTTATAATTTTAATCATCCTATGTTAGAGTAATATATTTTTATGACAACCCTGTATAAACAAAACGAGAAAAAAAAAAGATAAACCTAAGGCATAAGAGAATTGTCTAGCGTAAAAGAAAATGTGAAAAAAAAAAGTGAAAAAATAAATCAATTGTATGTTTTGTACAATTTTGTAATGCAATTTTAATAATATAAGTTGGAACTGCAATTACATCATCTTGTCACGGCGCTTCAATTTTATCTTGATTCCTTCCTTAGTCCTTAGTACTATGTCTACGAACAATTTGATCGTCTCAGGCGTATCGATTGGATGCAGCTCGAATTTTCTGAGCAACGATACAAGCATGCTCTTCATGCTCAACATAGCGTACTTTTGACCTATGCAGTTCCTAGAACCAGCACTGAAAGGTAAGTACGCATACGGGTGTCTGTTCTTCGAGTTCTCTACTGAGAAACGCTCTGGATCGTAGCGTTCCGGGTCTGGATACAGATCTGGGTTGTGGTGTGTATCGTAGATGTGCAATAACAAGACTGTTCCTTTGGGAATGATGAATCCTGTACTAGTGTTTATATCCTCACCAGCAATTCGGGAAATCAGCGGAACGCTTGGATAGATCCTAAGTGACTCCTTAATAGCCATTTCCATGTAATTCAAATTCTGCAAATCTTCGTAATCGCACTCCTTGGATTCGCCCAACACGGACATTATTTCCTCGTATATTTGATCCTTTAATTAAATCCGTTAATTAATTGCCATTATACAAATTATAATAATAATATTTATTGCAACAAAATAACATAATAAGAATAATAAAACAAATTTCGGGCAGAAAGACCTATGATCAATAGCCCTTTGTATCGGTTGACTTTTTTTTTAATTATATATATTTATTTTGTTCTTTTTATTTCTGTATATGTTTTTTTTGTACGACTGATGCAATAAACATTATTATAAAACAAATTGATTTGTTGCAAAGGGCTGCTGACCATAGGTCTTTCTGCTCAACAAATTATATTAATCATTAATTTCGAATAAAGCTATACTATGTCCATCTGGTGGCCTTTCATTTCTTATCACTAGATGGCAACACAGTAGTTTTGAAAGTTTCAAATGGATACATTATTAAAACAATGGACACTTACTTGAACATGTTTGTTACATGCTAACAACATGCAACAAAAAGTCATAGCCATTGAAATTGTATCGTGGCCCTAAAACGTTCAATTAATTCGGCTTAAACAATGAAGTGTTCGGGTCACTTACCTCGAACATGAAAGTGTCCACTTCCTCTCTGATTCCATCATAGCTGATCTTTTGATCATCTTTGGCCTGCAGCAAAAGATCGAGCATCGCCAAATGATGTTTTTTGTTCAAATAAATATCTTCATCATTTTCAACGTTCACTGGAACTTTGTCTTTCTCTCTTTCATCAATGATGTTCTTCGTAAATGTCTTCAAGTAAGCAAGTGCACGTTTTTCCGGCAAGTAATTTTTTGTGAAGAATTTCATAAAGTACACGTAGAGCCAAGGCCTCATTAACTTGTACATTATGAAAGATCCCATGCTTCAAACAATACCTGATCAATATGAAACCACGCCACGAAAACTTACTCATGAATCGCTTTTCCGTATCTGCTTTCTCCCTCGCTGTCTCTCAAACACGTACCCATAGCGGCTTCAGCAATCATATGTAATGAACATTTATGGATATGAGGAATAATATTTATTTCTCCATCAGTATTTATATCTTCCGCAAAATGCTTGGAATGCTTATTGAAAATTGCAATAAACTGTTTAAGAATTTTGAAATGGAACGTGGGCGTAAGAATCTTCCTACGCATCAACCATTTTTCTCCTACAATGAAGCTATTACTCAAAGATCATTATTATTTGCAATAATGAGTACCAGTGCTCCTTAGTAACCCTTCTCCCAACCATTCTTGAAGTACCAAGTAGACAGGGCCTTTGTCATTATGTTTGACATTTGATAAGATTGTTTGCATATCATCTGGTCCTATCACGCAAATACCACCGTAAAGATGCGAAGACCATATTCTATACAATGGAAAATATTCCTTAGCGAAGCGTCTGAAGTTCTTGAAGAGGACATCTGAAAATATTTTATTTATTATGAATATTATTTTTTAAACCATGGTAATCCTACCTGTAGGTACTAGAATATCCTTTAAATTCCCAATGATAAAATAATCCTTTGGACCCGGAAGTTGGTTAATACACTTAGCATTCGAAGACAACAATTGGTACAATTCTATTCCCATGCATATCAACACAAGCAATAACAATGCAATTAGCGCGTATAACAGAATCATGTTGATCCCTCTGTTGTTTAGTGACAATTAGACTAATTAGTGTATAAGACTTCTATTTAAATAAAGCATTCCCCACTGTTTTATATCAAATAATTGCGTTCAATCGCGTCTGACTGATATCTTATTTACAGAGGTTAATAGTTCATTGTAAATATCGAATTTACGCTATACATTAATACGATATAAAAGTGTATAATGTTTAAAAACCAAGAAAACAAAATATACAGTAAGTTTTTATATTACACGAATGCTTGTTGTTAATATCGCATGAGATGTTTAAATAGGTTTATTATTAGTTTAAGTACAATAATATTTACAGCTAGTTTTATGTTTTCGAATATATATTTAATAAAAAGATCTATATGAGTTGACACGAGTCTAATTGCAGTTTACAGTCTATGGATTACAGAAAGTTATTAGTATAAATATACAAATTAAAAAAAAAAAGATAAAAATGTAATTAAAAAATAATTAATAGGATTCGCCTAGCATTTGTAGCACTTTTTTCCTTTCTGCGAATTATCCTTCGACGTGAGCGTAAACTGCTCCTTATCCTTGGAGCTCTGATCGTTCAGAAGCTCATCATTTTGAAGGATTTTGCTGATCAGCGCGTTCGCGGCTTCCTGAATATTGATGTTTTCCTTCGCCGAGATCTCATACCAGGCTGTGAAGCCATGTTCTTTACAATACTCATCCATTTTTGCTGGATTATTTACTATGCCTTCGCGCTGTTGGTCGCACTATAACCGAATAATAAATTGCAAACTGCAAATGGACAAACTTTAAATTCTTACCTTATTCCCTAGTAATATACACGGCACCGGTGAACCATCAGGCAACTGTACTTTCGAATCCAAATCGGCTTTCCACTTAGCTACTGACTCTAAGGTATAAGTCCGAGTCACGTCGAACACTATAAATGCTGCTAAGGCACCGTTGTAGAACACCCTGGTCATATTGATAATGTTTTCTTGACCTATCATCAAACAACTAGTTAAGATCTTCGCTTGTTTAAGAAAAATTTTATTTACCTGCAACATCCCATAATTGGACGCGAACTATACTTTTATCGTCGAGATGGAGAATCTTCAGAGCAAAGTCGACGCCGATCGTCGCTCTGTATGTTTGAGAGAAGAAATCATGGACGTATCGCTTAATAAACGATGTCTTTCCGGTAGCAAGATCTCCGATGACCAAGATCTTGAGCATAGAGTCTTTAAGTTTGCCGTTGTTCTGCGGTGACTGTAACATATTTAATAGATGTTTAATGCAATCGTGATTAGGCCAGAGTAGCGGGACAACGAGTGATAACCAGTTGAAAAACACTGGCTTTACAAAATATTCGTAGTGGCGTTTCTGAGGCCGAACTCACCCCCCCATCGGGGCTGGACGTTATCATCTAAAAGTAGTCGGAGCAATTGATGAAAGACGATATACCGAAATCCTTGTTACAACCGATCGTATTTCATACATGCATGTATATTTTTGTTTGTTTTCTTATTGCTTCGTTCTTCCATTTTTGTTAGCATTTTTATGTAATAGACACTGATCGACTTGCTATTTGGTCATGCTCCATATGTTTTGTACTACTTCCTTCTTAGACTCGAATTACTAATACTACTAATTCGAACTCAATGTAGACTTGTTTGTCCATTTTAATCATCGAAATCCATAACATTTATTACGAATGCGCATTAGATCATTTTTTTTAGCAATAGCTACATCTTATTACATCATGGTTATTTTTTATTGCTCAGGACCGATTTCATCAGAAATGTCAACTGTAGATTGCACGGTCGCATTATTAAATTTTTTGATCTATTATCGTTTTGAAAAAAATAAAATGTTATTAATATATTTTTCATATTCATTACTTATATGAAATACGCAAGATTTAAATTTATTTTTGAATAAATATTATTTTATTATTGAAAAGAGGTCGTTTTTAATGATTGTTGGATGTAAGAAATATTTATCGTATTTACAAATGATACTGAGAGGCATATTATTTCTTGAAATTAACTTTATCTTGTCTAAAAATAGTTTCTTTATGAAGAGATAAATATAATGTTTGTGCATAGCTACTGTGGTACAGCAAATGTAAAAGTTACCTGGATACTCGTTTTTGTGAAATTCATCTTTCTATTGTAAACAAACATATCTATTATCCACGTATCAAATATAAACTGGTTTCAGTGTTTTCTTGCAAATAAATATTTTCTATTAAATTAACGGAGCATTAAAAGTAGAGTAAATTATTTACCTTTTGCATTATTTTGGGGCAATTATTGTGAATATTTACCGTGGTGCTTGAGTCTAAGATGAGATCGCCGTAGGCGGGCATTTTTTTCACGTTTTCGAGTGATTTCGTGCGGCTTATGGTGTGATCGCTTTGCAGCTCTATCTTCGTGTTCTCGATGGTGATTACGCTCTTGGAAGTGGACGGCTTGTCTTCGGGGAGTAGATTCAAGGCTTCGACGCTGTTCCACGTGTTATCCGCCAACTCCGAGCAGTCGTCCAGTTTGTCGGGAGTTCTCAGCCCTTCTCCTGAGCTCGAGCTGTCACTGGACGCGCTTCTCCTCAGCCGGTACTTCTTGTTGGCCGACCGCGAGTTCCTCTTAGCCGTCTCCTGGACTTCGTCCGGTCTCATTATTAGCACTTGGCGGAAGGTAAACTACGGGTTGTCAAGATGTGTACGGCTTAATGAAGTGTCCAGGTTACAAATAGTTGTTTCTTACTACTGGTAGTGGGGAAACACGTGTGCAGTCATTCACATATTATCTCAAGATAATAAATATTGAAGATATGTGGCGCACTGAGGTGGCGTAAACAAGATTCATTAGTCGATCGTACCTGGTTCGTTAATCTAGTTAAGAACCCGATCGTCAAAGGTTTCGCAATATTTAAAGGGCTTCTATCTCTTTTGCGTGCGTTTCACGGAAAGCGGGAGGTTTCCATTGTTTTTTGTTTTTCATTCGATATCGATATCTCCCACTGAATGGACTTTACAATTTTTATTTATGTTATTTCTTGACAAAACAATCATTCGGGATCCATGATTTCGGGTTAATCTGACTTAAGTCTAGAGATGCCTTACCGATTTTGCCTGCAATTTATGTCCGCATTTCAGGATATTGTTGTTCTCCTGTTTGGTGATGTTCGCCGAGGGTTCGTTGCTGTTGCCATTCAGCTGCATTCCATTCAAGGATAGGTATCTCTCCCTGCGCTTCGTTCTTTCGCCTCTGGTCCTGCGGCTCAGAGCACGCACTTGGACGACCTCGTCTATCATAGCTGGATTACGACAGAGTGTTGTATAGCGCGAAATGGGCCACCGATTCCTAGCTTAACTGTGCGTCGATGATTGTGCGTCCGTTTTGATAAATCTTTCGGCCACTGACCCGCCTATTTTTATCTTTAAGATATTACCCTTATGACCTATACCGGAGGTAACACACATATGCAAGTGGGATGTCCAAGAATATGAGACAATTTTATATCAGCGCTGCCGCCTGATTACAGAGCGTCATTAATCTCAACCATACATGCACGTATTCCCATACAATGCACGCATTTATATTTAGAGCCATCGTATTCTCATTCACCATTGCGACCCAAACTGTAAACAACAATACACTCCAACATCATTAAAAATAAACTTCTTTCTCGAGATAATTACAAAACAATAAGAATTATCGTTTTCCGTAAAAAAAGTACCAAAACCACTAATATATTTATTTTATTGTCCATATATTTTAAACAAATATTGCCTTTAGTACTTAATTTATACAATTATCAAACTTTAAATACAATAAAATTGATTTCCAGCAATATTAGAAAATTAAACTAATAGTTTACTAATTTTAAAATTATGGTATTTTCAATGAACCGAATGTTTTGCTTAATATTATAAAATTAATATTTATTCTAGTAGGTCAATGTTCCATTTACTTTTTTATAACCTCTTTTGATCAAACTTGATAATTTTTTATAATTATTATTCTTAATTTATGTAATATTTTAACTAAAAATACACGAAGGCAATTTAAGTGCCGGCCAATAGGCAACCAGAATTTCGCTGATTTGGTCTATCGACTAAATATAATTCGTCTGGTAATTAAGATAAGATTGCAGTTATTGCGATTTGTTGCTGTACATCCAATTGGTTTCTTGAAGTTCACATCCATGCGTCTTCAAACTGTAATCTCGCTTAAGCGGCCTTCTTGTTTACTCTTGTATTTCAAAAATAAGATACGGGCTTGGGTAAATACCGATTGGAAAGTTTTTACTTACCATTTCTTATGGTCTGAGAGCTATTAGGAAATGAAGAGCGCCCTCGATGGTGCGGACCAGCTTCTGGATATTTGATTCACGTCTGGAACCTGCCCGGTTTCTTCAATTTTCGCAACAATTAATGAGAAGTAAATTGAAAGACAGACTGCACGCGGCACTCTTATCAAACTGAATGTCAGCTGAACATTTTGATAAGGGATAACGGGAGCACGTCTCACGTTGTTTGATAATTCCCGGAGCGTTGCCACCTCCATCTAAACATTTTTGAGCGCATCAAAATATTATCAAACTTTCAATCAACCATAATCCTACAGTAGTATAATTTTGTTAAAAATAGCGACTACAGCTTTCTTGACCTAAAAGTCACCTAATTATTTTATAAATACGATCAATGGTATAATGGAATTGAATAAGTAAACAGTTTGCCTGCAATGCTAACATTGATATAAATTATGGTATAATGACTAGATACTAATGGACACAACTTAATTGATTTTGCCTTGAATTTCCATAGAAACATACAAATCACAACAAGTGGCTGAACAAAATGAACGGTCATTCGGAGCTCGAACACGTACATGAATTTAAGTCCGCTAAATTATGTAGCGATAACATGTCTGTTGGTGTTTCTCGCGATCCTTGCGTGTTTCGTCTTCTACTTTCGAAAGCGTCTCAAGAAAGCTGAAGATGAAAATAAGAAGCTGCCACCGAATACCTTAGTCCTCTTCGCTACCGAAGGAGGTCTTTATCTGAGGAAATCAAGGCACGTCACCATGGACAAACCTATAAAACCGGCGAGGAAGAGGCACTGCTCCATCGCGGACATCACCAGCTCATACGAAATGGCAATCTGTGATACTTAAATAAAGGAAACAGTGTATATTATTTTCTTTACAAATATGTCTGTTCATTTCTGAACCCAACAAAACAAATCTGTTTACTGAATAGTTTATTTTCAGGATTGGTCAGTTCATTATTCAATTCTATGACCCAGTCGTGTGTCTATAAATACCAGTTTTTGGCGAAAACAATACAAAGAATTCAAAGGAAATGCAACGGTGACAATAATTCATCGATGTTTATCACTGAGATATCTCTACGTACATTATGTATATATATATAATTTAAAGCTTGATGGTGTGATGTTGCGTAACGTTCTGTTTACGTAGCGAGGATAATTAATATATTGAAGGTGATAATAAATACTCGTGATACAACTGTTATAATTGAACGTTTTGTTCCTTTATTTTAAAGATGCATAACACTGTAGCCATAAGCGCGTAGAAAAAATAGTAATAATACGATAATAATCTTGTTAGTTAGACAAGCTGGCACCATATGCGGTACAAGACTACTAAATGTGTTCCAGATCCTTATTTGACCTGCCTCTCCATTTCTTCAACGCGCTTCTTGTGTCTGGCAATTGCGTCCTGGTGCCTCTTGATCTGCTCTTCATGGAAATTGATCTCATCGGTCAAGCCGCTTTTCAGCTGAGCTAATTGCTCCCTTTGCTAAATTATGAATCAACATGAAAAGAGATTAAATGCCAATTGCTGTTAATAATACAAACCTGCTTGTAGAAGTACTCTTCTTCGCGAGCTGCTTCATTTCTACCAAAAGTTCCACCGGCTTCGCGAATAGATCCACCGCCTCCGCCACCTTTACCGGCGCCGCTACCTAAATCTCCCAACTGTGACATTAAGCGTACTTGACTGAAATTATTTATAAAAAAAAAACACAAATACCAATCAATAGTTATATATAAGTACAAATAGAGGTCAATGCATTAACAGTGCTGATTATCAATCAATATGAAGATGCACTTACTTGCAAGTGATGCGCTTACTAATTTGACGTAAGAAACTCATATTCTAAAATAGCTTATTTTTTGACTTTCAATTGGTTAAATGTCTAAAACAAATTGCTCGTAGTCAATTATATATGGTACTAGGCTGGTTATACAATTTGCCTCCAGACGGCGAGAGCCAGCGGGAGATTTGAATTGCGAGCGCTGATTCTGTCGATAAGGAAGATAACTGATGAGAGGAAACACCCATTTTTCAAATGAAAAAGGACATTTCAGTATTGATTTTTCGCGAAAATTTTGACTATTTCGCATGAGATGGAGCCGTTGCTTTGGCGAGAGAATGCAAGTACGCGTTAGACAAACAAAACAAAAACGCAGGGTTAAATTTCAGGTAATTATAGGTAGTTTCTAGGGAAACCGGAAGCGCACACTCACTCTGGGTGCAACTGCATTGTTTAGGATACGATCAATACAGCTGGGGAAACGTATCCGTCATGTGCAATTTTTGCCCGGGTTGTCACATCGGGAAATGCATATCACATCAATAACCCCCAAGCAATCTCCACAAATTACAATGTTTGGATCACGTATTCAAACATATACCAAAATGCTTTTTAATTGCAAATTTAATTTTCAAATTACATTATACCATTTTAATAGTATTTAATACAAAAATTATTTCAATTAACATTTGAAATTTACTCTTGTTGTTGTTTGATAAATATTGCTTATAACAGATCAACAAATTAATTAAGTTTTTTCTTACTGTATTTTCAACTAACAACTAATTTGCTTTATTAATATCAACATCACCAAATCTTCAAATAATGTACAAATTCAATTTACTTACGTTGCAACTTAATTTCAAATGTCTAGGTATTAAAAGTCGAACAATCAAATTAGAAATCTTTTTCTATTGTGCAAGTTTGTTGCAATAACTGATGATGTAATAGAAATAGTTACAGCTGCAACATAGCAAAAAGCTGTGATTTTGAAGAACCATTCTAAAGCTATTCAACACGTGGCTAATTAAAATGGAATACAAAAGTGAAATCAATATTAAATAAAAGAATGTTGTTAAAATGATATGTTAACAACAAACCTGTAACTGCAAGATTTCTTAGAAATAAGTTAAAAATTTAAGAAGATTGTAAAGTTGGAAAGAGCGACATCTGCAGTAGAGGGTTAAATGTTGCAAATCTTGCTGTGCAAGCTAGATTGCGCATGTCAATTCAATGATTTTGATAGAGACTTTGAGGTTATAAACAATGACAGCAAACATAAAATAGTCTCATACACACATAGGTATATATCAGTATATATGGTTTGTGATATTCGAGGTGACCCGCATTGATGCATTGATACACTTGGAGATGAGCGTTTGCGACGTACCTTTGTGCACCAGTGTATCAATTGGAGTGTCGAACGGCGCAATGAGTGCCTCCAAAGGAGTATCTCGTTCTAGCGTAAGTTTAATAATTGCTCCCACATACCACTGTCAAATCAAGTCATATCAGTACTATACCAAAACCAAACAACCCCATCAGCACTTTCATCCATTTGCATTCTATTGCGCGAATGCCCTATGCTAGTACATACAAATTCTAATGGGAGAAAAAGAAACGAATTATTTGTCACAGCAAACAATTGATAACATTCCCAGTATTTATAGGAAATAATAATAATAATAAAAAAAAAAATGCAAGGATAAAGGTTCTTTGTTCTTGCCTCTGATAAGAACTATTTTAATTGCAGTTTAATGTTGATAAAATAAAAAAGTTGTTTATTTATTATTTTTAGAATGTTAATGAAACCAGGGATAGACTGCGAATCCGTTTGCACCAGAGAAAGCTTCATGCATCCACTGCTCAGAAGAGCATTGAGAAATACCCTTTTAATCCTGACATCACATACAGTGTCCAGAGTGGCCCATTGGCCAAACCAAAAACAGAAAAGGCTGAGAATCTCCAGCCTAAAGTGGTGAAGACAAGCACAAATACTCCCCTCCTCCTAGAAGACAACTTAAAAATTACTAAAATGATGAAAAACCTTGATATCTGTATGCCAAAAGTTAAGACAACCACCAAGAAAGGTGAAACAAAAGAGCAAACGGTTGATACAAAGGTTCAGAAGGATAAAGAGAATAACTCCAATATTCAGCAAGTGGCTACAGCACCTCCAGCTTCAAATCAACAGCATAATATATACAAAACTGATATTGATGAGTTGATTAAGTTCATTGAAGGAAAGGACTACGAGATTGCACAGAAGAAGGCAGCCAAAAAGGCTAGACAGAAGGAAAAGAAGGTAAGAGAATTGGTTGTAGTAAATATCTTTTGAGTAAAATACATTCTATTACATCTAGGATGAGGAGAATCGCAAGCGTAAAGCTGAAGAAGATAGGAAACGCAAGGCGGAGCTTTTACGTCTTTTGGAAGAGAAACGCAAGGAGGAGGAACGTCTTAAAGCAGAACAGGCTGCAAAAGATGCCGCCATCAAAAAGGCCAACAAGAAGAAGCTTCAGCAACAACTAAAACAGCAGCAGCAGCAACAGGCTAAGAAACATGGTAATAATTTCATATATTTTTATTGCATCCCAATTTTCATAATCAATTTAATTTATACATTCTTATATGACAGATAATTTCATGTAAATTATGATCAATAGATTTTCTTTTAAATATAAAAGTAATATAATACATATATTGTAACCATCACCATACTTATATGTAATTAGAGTTAGATTTGCTTCGCATCTACAGATACTAATGTGTGATATTGTAGTGAAATACTATCTTATTCCTATTTCATAAATTCGGAATTATTCACGTACTCATTTAATTATTACTTGAAGCATAACTGAAATGTGCTAAAATAATTTAGTTTCACATCGGTAGATGCGAAGCGAATAAATTGATTATTTTAGGAAATATAAGGGATGTTTGGGTTTTTTACAGCAAGTAATTTTTTTTTATTATTAATGTGCATTTTACTTAGAATCTAAAACCAAGAAAAAGAAGAAGTCTGTGCCGGTGGCCCCTCCAGAACCGGAACTCCTCGAGGAAACCATCCCTGCTATGGTTACAATCAAGAGGATTGTGGAGAACAACAATTGCCCTCCTACAGTGACCATCACCCTGAAGGGATCTACTCCAGATCAGGACAAGCTGCTTTACACTTTGGTGAATGGTCACAACAATCGTAATGCAGAAAAAACAGTAGAGCCTCCAGTTCCGAAGAAGGATGAATCAAAGACGGCTTCGTCGAAGAAGAAGAAGAAGAAAAAGAAGAAGGAAGCCGAGAAGGCTAAGACGATGTTACAAACGAAGTCTACCGAGAAGGAGGAAACCGTGACTATGAGCGAAATGAAGGTGACGCTCTCCGTGGACAGGAGTTTCCGGAAGGAATTAGAGGCCAAGGGAATACACAAAGTCGAGACGACCAAACGCACCATCATCCAGGAGGTGCCGAAACTCAGCTGCGACAAATCCAAGATGAGAGAGACTTTGATCGATATACCGTCTCTGAAGTTACCACCGGGAATCACAATAACCAAAGTCAACGGTCCGCTAGCAGCAAGAAAAACTCCAAATGTGCAATCAACAGCGGAATATAACGGCGTTCCAGTAAGCAAGTCCGGAGTAATCGTTGTCGACACCGAAAAACTAATCCAACAGTCGAGCGGAAAGAAGACCAAGAAGAAGAAGAAGAAGTCCCAGGAGCAGCAGCAGCAGCAAATGCGACAGGATAATTGCAACAACCGATGTAATCGCAGGAACGAGCCCATTGACGAAGCGGACATGGTGACTTTGAAGAATCCTATTTTTCAAAAGCTACAGAATAAAATCGTGAACAAACCGCCGGACGCTGTCCCGCCAATAATCGACATGAACGAGCAGGCAACGATCTCGAAGGGCGCAAACGGTATGGTGACAATTCGCAGGCCTCGGCCGATGACCCTTCAAAATGAATCTCCCATTTCGGATTTTTTAAAACCGGTTATACATTCGAGCGGTATTGAAACAAAATCAACCCTGTCGGATGATCGTAAGATCATCCGTCCGCCAAGCCCTAGGGCTACTCACGCGACCAACCACTATGATTATGAATTGAGTCGACTCAGCGCCCAAAACATTCTCTGGGGCCTACCGGGTATTCAAATCACTAAAGTAAATAAAAATGGTAATTTCACTGAGTTTACCGATCATTCTGAGCAAGCTGCTGACGTTTCTATTATTCGTACCGGAGGGTTTAATTTAGATAAAGATGATTGGCCCTACGGTAAGTTTAACTTAGCTTAAAGAGCCGTCTCGATTTTTAATCATTTATTTTTAGACAGTGTTTTCACACCCAAAGATATTTTAGAAGATGACTTAGATGCCTATGAGCGCGAGCTCGAGGCTTTCAAACGTTTTTGCCAACAGTCTGTACCTCCGAAACGTAAAGAGAAAGTTGCTCATTTACATGTTAATGATATTGTACTCATGAAGAAAGAAATTTCAAGTAACACACTCTTAAATTAATATCTATTAAATGTTGCATTTGATGTTAAAAAATATATATATATCTCTCGATGTTTATATATATATATATACATTATATATACTATAGCTATATATAAATTTCACACTACAGATACGAAACACATTGGGAAATCATATACACACTCCAGATACTTCATGTCATTACTAAATCCGTAGTTTCACTTAGAAAATCGCAACATAACTAAATGTATTGAAAATGGTAATTACTTATGGCTCTTAAATGTCTCCTCAGAACTAACTTCTCTTTAAGTTTCATAGCAAAAGAAAAACTTGTGACTTAACGATATTCATTTGTCTTAAGTTTATAGCTGTTTATTTTGACTTGTATAAATATTTATAAGCCAATAAATGTTCTTTATTTTTTAATTCTATTTAACATTTGAAATAACTGTGATCCTTAAACGTATTATATGTTTATAGTGGGCGGAGCTAACAGCTCTACAAGGGCGTCGTGCACGGTTTACTTAAAATGGGGTTGGCCTCAACGTTGAAATTGTTTTAACATGCAGGACGAAAGTTGCATTACTTTAATGAATTTATGTTTTTTTTGTAAGCATATCGATACAATTTGATATATGTTAGTAAATATTAAACATACGTTTATATACAATGTAAATCTATTCTATATATAAAAAGGAAACAAACAAAAAAAAACAACTAAAGTGAAATATATATATAACACATATTTTTTAAATTTATACTTTATATAGAGTGAAAGCGGTCTGTCTGGAAAATAGTGGGTGGAGCTTAATTAGTTAAACCGCCCATAAATTATTACTCTTAATATTGTTTAACTCTTGATGTATAATACATGTTAGATGTCGACAAACCCTATACTACATTTATGTGTTAGAAATAATATATACGAAAGTGTGTATAATGCAATGAAAACAAAAACATGTAAATGGCTCTATAATTTTTTTCGTTAATAAATAAACTAAAGCATATAATAAAATTGTTACTAAATTTCAAAATATTCCCATTCAATTTATTTACATTCCGTAAACGCAATAGGTTTACTATTGCGGTATTTAAAACCTTCAAATTTCGTTTTCTACGACAGCGAATTATTTTCAAAATAAATTTGCTTTGTATTTTTTTTAAGACTTTTATTATATTTTTCTCACACTTTACAAAAATATTAAATGATGGTAATATAACAATTGTCAGTAAGAAGAACAAATGTTTGATTATTTTGTACATAAAAATTTGGTATACCCTTATACAAATTTGAGGTAAATAATAGAAGTAAATACATGTATGTATATTTTGGCATATAAAATGTTATATTTTAAGAGAGAAATATAAAAAGATACGCGGTTAGCGACCTTATGTACATAGAGGATATTACCAATATATGTGGTATATATAATTATAATCAAGTCTTTCAGTTTGAATATAACGTTTTGTGCGCAGAGTTTTTTTTATCTACTCCAACAGGTTACTAAACTTAAGTCTAAATTTACTTTCAAGTTGTTGAAGTCAGTTATGGCAGGAATTTTCATATTATTTTTGTACAATAATGTACTTACATGTCTAAAAACCAAAAGAGTTAAAAAATAAACAACAACCTGTACATCTAGGAGAAAATATTATATGTATATATATATAAAGATATATTTATAAATATTAAATAAATAATATGATTATTAATATTACTTTTTTTTTGTTTCTTTCCTTATTTCTCATTTAAATCACAGCCTTAAATATAAATATGAACAAAAGAATATTGCAAGTTAAAACCTATGAACACAAGTACGTAATAAAATATAGTCACAAAATAAATGAAATAACAATGTTTTTGTTTGTTAATGGAAAGATGGTGATGATGTTGTAACTTATAAACTAGTATCGCGTTATGTAAAATGATTCAGTTTCTGGACCTTGTATCAAAACAGTCTTGTATGCTTGCCAGGGCTCCATCTTGGTCAAATCGATTTTGTCCAGCATTAAAATCTTGTCGCCGGGGAAGAGTTTTTGGAAAGCATTTCCGTTCTCGTCGACCTTACTCACAAAGACGCCCTGAAAAGAGAAGAAAAAAAAAACATCGGTTTAATTGGTTTGTAAGCAGATGCGAACAGTTTGGAACATTTACGTTTTCATTGTACGTGACTGTGAAGCCCAGAACGTAGCAGCAAGGCGTCAAAACCACCAACATTTTTTTTGCCACCCGCTGCTCGTTTACATTATGCAAATACTTCTTGTCGGCATACATTTTCTCATAGTTCTCATTCGGCCCATACGAATCATCGTCGATGTACCGTTTGTTCAGATCACGCAAGAAGAAGTTGTCTACATCGGATTTACCTTTCGTGTACATAGAGACCGGCTGCGCTATGGAAATGTTCTGCGAAACCTTTTGCAAATCCTGCGTGAATTTCTTCGGTTTCTCGATCGGGCTATCTTCCATCCGCTTCTCCGCATATTCCGGATGTATGTCCTCTATCTTGTTGAAGTACTTCGCGTTCTTTGAGTAGGCAGCGGCTATGTGATATGGCGGCGGCTGCTTTGCTGTTACCATCAAACATTTCTCCTGCAGCTCTAAACTGAGCTTCGACTGTTCTGATCCTTCCAAACTGTTCTTGTCATTGAATGAGTAGTAATCCATATTAGGATCGATCACAGCATTTTTGTTCACATTGTAGAAGTCGTTCTCATAATTCGGTACAGCATCCGGTAAGAAGTCCGTCTGAGTGCCGTAATTCTTTAAATCGTTAAATTCCCCGTTGATCTCGTTCTTCATCACTTTGGCTTCCTTGATCAACGACTGCCCGGGGTCCATCCGCAAATTCAGAGACGGCTGGGCGTTTCCCTCGCGATTCTTACGCAACTGATTATTCAGAGATCGCTGGAACCTCTGGAAGTCTTTAGGGTAAGGCGTAGGAGCCCTGTTCAACTTCGGCAACATCTCGCGAGGTAAACCTGGCTCCGAAAAGGCTATATGCCTCTTAGGTAACGACACTGCTTCGTTTGGTGATACTTTATGCATGTCCTGGTTTGTAATGTGTATTTGAGGCAACAGGAAACACGTTAATACTAATTGACCATGATCTAATTGCTCCGTTTGTAATGGAATCTATAAACAAATGTTAATCAGTAATCAATAACTAAAACGGAATATTTCATGCTAGATTTAACAACTATCATATGAGTTTTAACCATTTTTTAAATCTATATGATAATTAAAGATAACACTTTTTTGGTTGGTCTGCTTACTAATGGATGGCTTTGGTTCTGTGTCAACCACAGTGCTCGTAGAAGCGGAAGATTTGCTATAGGAATCGGTAGAAATTCCAATTTGTTGCCAATTAATCCAAGCGAAGTTAAGCTTTGTAGATGTCCAATTTCGTCGGGTAATCGCTTCAGCATATTGTTGTGCAAATTTAGAATAGTCAGTGAGACGCAACTTCCTATTTCTGAAACACAGGTAGTATTAGCAAAGAATTTCCCAAGAACACAATTTCTCTTACCAGATGGTAAAAATGTAAGGAAATTATGTGATGCTATGAAATAATTCAATTTCCTTAAAAACCCAAAAGAATTTGGTATAATGGAAATCTGATTATTTTGAACATCAAGTTCCTCCAAACTTTCCAAATCCCCAATACAATAAGGTAAAGACTCAAGGCAGTTAAAATCTAATTTCAGTGTTTGCAGTACCTTCATTCCTTCCAACACAGGAGGGAAATCTTTTATAAGGTTGTGGCTTAGTATTAGACTCGTGAGTTTTGTACAGCGTCCAATCTCGCTTGGCACAGTCTCAATATCGTTTTTGGAAGCATCAAAGTCTTGCAGTTCCAGTAGGTTGCCAATACCAAGGATTATGGATGTAATGCAATTCCCATTTAACCAAAGCTCCTTCAGGTTTACCATACTAGCAATAACCTCTGGCTTAAAACAAATGAATAAAAAAACTATAGATTTCTATAACTTTAATTTTAATTTATAATAATTACCATATCTGTGAAATCATTATTGCTTAGATCTAAACGCACCAACGCGTTAAGTCGTCTTAAAGACTTTGGCAGGGCAGATAGATTGTTATCCCTCAGTTCAAGTATCTTCAAATTATTCAATCTACCAAAATTGGCTGGTAAAAATTCAATATAAGTATCATTTAGATATAGTTCTTGAAGATTCACCAAACTGGTTAAACCTTCTGGTAGCTTATCTAATGTGTTTGAGCTCATATCAAGAACAGTCAGTTTTTGGCACCGATGTATGTTCACTGGAATATTAGAATGCTTCAAGCAATTGCGGCTGATGTTCAGTGTTTGCAAATTAACCAATTTAGAGACTAAGGTTGGCACTAATTGAATTTCATTATCACTTATATCTAAGTACCTCAGCTCTTCACATTGAAATAATGTTCTTGGCAATTCAACAATCTGTAAATATTTATCCAATTATATTGAAAATTCAAAGCTAGCATTAATTGTTCAAGTACCTTATTTCCATCGAGGTATAGGTTCTCCAGGGTTCGTTCAAAGTTGAAAACCTCTGGAGGCACCTCTGATATTGAAGTCCGGCTGAAATCCAGAGTCTTGACATTTTCAATGGTTTTCTGCTTGCATGCAAAGCAGCTCAACCAATTCATCTTAATATTGGACGCAGGTCAAAACACAAACATAACCATCAATTAACAACATCCTTTAAGCACCAACACTTTTCATATGGTAACAATAGTTACCATAGGTTGGAGTCTGACGATACAGCCTCCGCAGATCTAGATGCTATTTAGAGAAACCGCATCCACTAAGCACAAACGTCGAAACCTATTCAAAACATATTCACAGTACGAGTAGGATGTTTCTGTATTTCACTCCCTCTGGCATGCATAAACAACAGAAGAGCTTTCATGAATCAATCGCCAATCTCTGTCGAGTGCATTTTGGGAGTGGAAAAACCCATGCAACCCATGTTACATACTTACATCTCAGGTTACATCAACATTATTCTAACATCATATAATTTAATGTAAATTAACTAAGTTATAGAAGCAATGTAGTAGTCATAATTGTAAGAAAATGCTGTGATTAGAAGTAAATAACGTTTGCTTTGATAAATGATTTTAGAGTTTTCAAAAATTTAAAATTTAACAGTTTTTAATTTTGTTGTTTTTGTTTGTATTTGCTCCATCTGTTGGATCCAAATTTATATAAATACGCGTTATTCAAAAGTTTTTAAAAACCAATCTAAAAGTCAATTAAATTATATTCAATTTCAAAAAGTTTATTTAATTAGTTAAATGTTTATTGATTTGAATTGAATAACAGTTTAAAAATGATGTTTGCTCTATAATTTAATTCATGTCAATGTAAACATAGTTTTTTTAAAAAAATGATTTACAAACAATCTACTAGAGTTGTACTATATTTGTATATATATGCGATTATATACAAGTATATATTTTTGGCTCGTTGAACGAAGTGGGAGAATGTAAGATAACGCTATATGTTTTGCTTCACTTGTACGCGTTTCAGTCTGTCCTAGGTTGTGGAGACAATCAGTAGTCCTCGATTATCTAATTAATCCTTTTAAAGAAAATTTCTATCCTTTATATGATGGGTCTCTTTAATGCCAAATGTGCATCGACGGCTAGATTAGACGGGAAAACCGCCGTTATAACTGGATGTAACACAGGAATTGGTAAAATAACAGCAAGGGACCTATACCAAAGAGGTGAGAACATCGCAATAATATTTTTTGCCTATACGGAATAAAAATACAAATCGTAGCTGACCCCATTAACTACCGTTATTGATTCTTAGAGCTTAAATTATTCAGAACCGTAGGTAGTAATGTTCTATTATTTCATGTTTCTAATGACAACAGCGCTTCATGATTGATTTATTTCATTTTCAAAGTAAATTATATCGCATCAGCGTGTAATATTGATATTTAAAATATCTCGCAAACATATGAATAGATGCATTCAAATACACAATAGATGCATAAAAGATTATTATTTATTAAAATTGATTCTTATTCAATGTCAGCTGTAGGTAAAACCTCATCCTTGAAAAGCATTAGTGCATTTCAGTTGAGACCAAACAAACAAACAAACAAATATGTATTCATTTCAAGGACATTCGCTCGCAAAAACATAATCAGATTTCCAACAAACAAATGTATTCAAGTTACCAATCTCAAACATTGTTATGCAGGTGCGAAAGTGATCATGGCTTGCAGAAACTTGGAGAAGGCTAAGGAGGCAATGGAGGAGATCAAACAGGAATGCAAAGGACAAGAAAACTTGGGCAACTTAAGTGTGATCCCATTGGACCTGAGCAGTTTGAAGTCGGTTAGGGATATTGCGTTGCAATTGAACGAAGAGGAGAAAAAGATTGATTTGCTTATCAACAATGCGGGAGTTATGATGTGTCCTTTGGAGCGTACAGCGGACGGCTTCGAAATGCAAATTGGGACTAACCATTTTGGCCATTTCCTATTGACCATGCTGTTGCTACCGAAAATAATAAAATCGGCGCCAGCTAGGATAGTCAATGTTTCCTCTTTAGCACACATGAGTAACATTCACATCGTATTTGAAATGCGAATAATTTAATTATATAAAACATATTGCAGATGGCAAACTGGACCTTGATGATATAAATTGGGAAAAGCGCAGTTACAGCGCGATAGGCGCCTATGGACAAAGCAAATTGTGTAACATACTCTTCACCAGACAGCTAGCTCTGAAATTAAAAGGTTCTATTTCGAAGATAAAGCAACTAGTAGTAACTGTATTGTTTTAGAATCCGGGATTACTGGTGTTACTGTTTACAGTTTGCATCCAGGCGTAATCAACACGGAATTGACTAGACATTTGGATTCTACTTATTTCCAAGGGTTGACTCGCATGTTCAAAGCTGTTGGAGGATGGTTCATGAAGACCCCTGAACAAGGTGCACAGACAACCATACATTGTGCAGTTAGCGAGGAGGCAGGAAAAGAAACTGGTTTGTATTACGCTGAATGTAAACCCACTTCTAGTACTTCAGCTGCAGAAAATATGGAAGATGCGAAAAAGCTGTGGATTGAAAGTTTAAAGATTGTCAATCTTCCTGAAAACTTTGATCCTTTTACTATATAATCAATGTAATTATTATCTGTTTAAAAACAGTCTCAAGTAGATTGTTTTTATTTACAAAACCACTGACAAAACCAATTATTTTTATCTATGCATTGCTTTAAGGTATTATGTCTGCTGTATGATAATAAATTTAGCTATTGAATTACTTCTTATTTTTTTTCAATTTATATTTTTAATGCTTTCTGTTACCATTACAAAATCCATCCTTGGATTTTTGCTCAATGAATTTGAACATTTAATCTAGGAAGCATTGATCCACGATAGAATATTTGTATCATGATCTTGACAATAGTTTAAAGATTGTCAATCTTTTTGAAAACTTTGACCTTTTTATTTGCGCAGTGGCGATATTGTAACCAATGAGGTCTATCCGAGGTGCGATTATTGCCAGTTGACATTTTTAATTGTTATCTATATTACATGAGATTGTTTTTATTTATAAAGCCAGTGATAAAAACAATTATCAAAGTATAATGTTTGTTGTATGATAATAGATTAAACTTTTTAATTATTTCTTATATTTTTAATTCTTTCTGCTACAATTACAAAATCCATCCTTTGATTTTTGCCCAGTTAATTTAAATATAATGGAACCTCGCTTAACGAACACCCTACATAACGAGCATTTCTAAGAGCTGCAGAAATTGAAAAAAATGAATAGGATTTTCTTCACAATCGCTTTTTCGTTGAGATGCGACGTTTTCACGTTTTTTCTTAATTACACGAAAATTACGTAACTTTTGTTGCGTTTCATGATTGCGTTTCATGATTTTTGAAACAAAATTTCGTAACGTTCGTTACGTAACAGGGAAGAGACGATTTTTGCAATTTTTTTCTGTATTTCGTGAGTTTCTCGACAATCCCTTAAGATAATTACATAATCTGTTCTGTTCTGTTCTGATACCTCCATTCAATAATAAAGCACCATACTAGGCATAAAACAGTAAATAAATACACGGTACAAACAAACGAACAGAGCATATAAACAAGCAAATTAAAAATATAATAATAAAAAGGTGAATGGACTATTAAAGATGTTTATAGACAATTACACGAAGTCAACCTGATAATTTACAAGAAATATATGACAAAAAAAATAAAATTAAAAAATAAAATAATAATAATTATTACATGATCGACCAGACAATTTAAAGCATTTTCGCGCTATCGTCGGGTCGCCTGCTACGAAATTGAGAAAAAAAATATGATTTCTTCAAAATCGCTCTTTCGTTGAGATTCGACGAGTTTCACGTTTTTTTCTTAAAAACACGAAAATTACGTAACTTTTGTTGCATTTCATGATTGCGTAAGATGGACAACTTTTTATAAAACAAAATTTACGTACTGTTTCTTTTCAGTATTTCGTGAATTTCTCGATAACCCCTTAAAATAATTACATTATCGACAAAGGATAAAAATAACCATAGATATGAAAAGCAAAATCATTAAAAAACGAGACCAAGTTATATTTTTTTCATCTGGCATGGAACGTATTATCCTATTTTAAATTAGTATAGGAAAAGTTGTTTCACTATACGAGAATTTGACTATACAAGTAAAAATACGAAAATTTTTGAAAGGATTATGTTCGTTAAGCGAGGTTTCACTGTATTTGAATCATAGATGCATTGATCCATGATACAATAATATTGGTATCATGACCTTAACCAATGAATGAATTTTAACGGAAATTCAAATATAAAATAATTAGATATATTGCCATTAAGCATTAATTGCGGTAAAAAGTGCGAAAAACATCATACAAATTTACATATTTGTATGATTCCTATTAGAACCCAAAAGCATACAAGAAAATTGGTGACCTAACGCCATCTATATTAACAATTATTATATAAGAATTGACAGATTTGTGCAATTCAATTGACCATTGTATCTGCTGTATATTCAACAAAGTCTGTTTATTTACCAATATTTCTTTCTTATAAATTATGTATCTATAAAACTAAAAGGATTTGAATTTTAGAAAAATGGGGGTTGTAAGAGAGAGGAGAGTTGTTTGTCAGGCACCAAGTATCCCTTCAAATCCGGAATCTGTACAGTAACTATAGTTTTCTTAGTTTATTTATACCATATTTAATCAAATTTAAAGTTCTGGTTATACCACCCAAGATTCGGAAGATGAGGGACTGCAAAGTGAACAGATCAGACATAGACAACCTCTAAGGACCTCCAGAGGTCTTAATATAAATTTCAATGTAAGTCTGCGTAGGCATGCTGGACAACGAAGAGTCAGAAGAGCTTTAAATAGTGTGTAAACCTAACAAAATGCAAAACATGTATTATATTTGCTTGTATTCCAGTTAAGTTTTTAGAGACATTGAAGGAAGAGGATGAATCGGATAACATATTGAATGGCAATAAATCGAAGTTTCAATTGCTCATGGAAATCACAAATGATCCTATTGAATTTTTGAATGATTATGAAGAGAATAGTTGCGTTATTTCTACAAGCAACTGGGTTAATAATAACCCTTACATGAATATTCCTAAAAAAATAAGGGTAGCTATTGCTAGCAAAAAGGATTTCAGATATGACCTGTTGAAATCCATTGAGTTAGTACTCACAACATTTATTTACACACATCCACCTTTACTCAAATATTACCATTTTCCTAAGAACTGCTATGAACGATTTTTAGTACACGCAATTGCCAAATATAATGGACTTCAGTCAGAAAGTATGTTATTCTTATTTTAAATGTTGGTTAAAATTATTTATTAATAATTGTTAATTTAGCAATTACAGTGGACTCAGGTATGGCTGTTAAAGTTTATAGGAGAGAGGAAGAATTACTGCCACAAAAGCAACTTTTATGTGACTACCTTCATCAAATGAAAAGTATTAACCAATAATGTGTAATATTTTTAAACTTGTTTAATATAGATACTTTTACTTGTAAATTTTCTTTGTATTCTTAAGAAGTGATTTCAATAGTTTAGTGTTTTTAATATATAACACTTTAATGTACAGTAATGTAAATTTTAAAATTTAATAAACTTAATCAGAAATTAAAGAGTAAAATACTTACAATTGTTTCAATATTTCCTGAAAATTAAATCACCAGACAATATGCCGCTTCCTGAATACTACGTATTGTACCACAATATATTGATTACTTATTATGCTTTTATTAGCAAAATATTTTAATAATTACGTGTATAAAAAAATACAAATTTTATACTTTATCTATTTTAGCAATATTTTTGTAGTCGCAACCAAAAATTTAGATGATGTACAGTAGCGCTCCAGTTGAAAACTCACGGATTTTGTTGTTTTCCATATGGAGCGCTCAAAATGAATAAAATTAATTTGATTTTCTAGAAAACTAATCAATCAATGCTAAAATCTTCGGTATTCGGTGTAGAGTATTTTCAATTCTTAATAGGTTAAGTGCCAAGTAACAATAGTCAATTACATAAAAATAATTCCACATTGCATTAAAATAGGTTTACATTTTTTTTATGTCAAGGATACAAGGATTTACTTTCCTCAAGTTGTGTTATCGGTATTCTTTTGTTTATTATTTATGATTGTATATTTTGTAGATGTAAATAATATGCCAATAAAGATTCAATCAATAATTATAATGATTCTGCGGAAGTGACTGAATGTTGGTCAGAAACCCAAGTTGTATTTTTATAATTAATTATTAATAATTGATTTAATGAAAGACACAAAAACAATTTGAAAATAAAAATAAAAATTAATTAAAGAAATTAGCTGTTTCAAAGAAAATACATAAAGCTACTCGAATGTCGTGTTGAACATGTTCAGGTCTTCAAAGGATGCGGTGCCGCTCTGGTCCAACATCTGGAGCATATCGGAGAGCTCGTGCGGTTGAGACTGTGGGGGTGGGCCCGAACCACTGGATCCTGGACCACCTGAGTCGGATCCTTGACTGGATCCCTGCCAGGTCCATTGATAAGCACTAGGTGCGGTGGTTGCCCGCGCTCCGCCGCTGAGCTGAGTATAAGTAGGTCCCGGTGACCTGGGGCTAGACTGATTGTACTGATAGCCCTCCGGTGCGGATTGAGGTTGGCGAAGACTCCAAGCGGCCGCAGCAGGAGTAGGACTGGTAGTAGTACCTTTAGCTAAACGTCCTAAAACACCAGCACTGCTACTACTAGCACTAGTTTGTGACGGTGATCCGTAAGCAATCGGGGAAGCCGTCGTTTCATAATTACTATACACATTCTGACCACTGCTCGGTCTCGGAACTTGCTGAGGCGCTAAAAGCAATCAAGTGTAAAACATTGATTTCGATAGTTTAGTAGTAGTACTTACTCTGTATGTGCGTTGATGGAATCATATGAGAGTAAATTCCCGTGTCTCGCCTCTGCAAACTATAATCTAAACCTGGTTGCTGGTATGGGACTTGCTCTGCAGGCTCTGCTGGCGCTTCAGTGCCGGAATGCAACGATTTCGCCGTCGAATTTGTACATACGATGTATTCAACATCATCAGTGTAAGGATTCAGGAAAGCGTACGCGGAGGTACGCAGCCATACGTATTCCCTATTTTTGGCTCGGAATCTGTACATGACTGATAGCACTTGACCCTTCAATTTCAACACTGAAACGATAAGAACAATACGTTAGTAAGGTAACAACTACAAAATTGTGCGTTAATTAATAAACGGAACCTTGTTCAAAGCTATCTTTCATGTGGCTCTGATCTTCGGGATGGAAGAACTCGAAGCAACTTTTTCCTAATAATTCTGGCGGAGAATATCCTAACAGCCCTATAACACGTTGGTCCACAAAACTGAATTTACCATCCATCGAATGGCGAGATATGAATTCCGCGGTGCTATTTGAACCTGAAAGTTCATTGGTGTTGGGTGTCGAAGTGACCTGCAGACGACCGATGGCCACCAAGCAACAGTGTGAAGAATGCAGATCGTCCTCTGACTGCCTGTCCAGCTGGACGCCTGTGAACATATCTGATATTTTCTCCTCTTAAAATCGGTCCTGGGCAATTGTCGTATAATTAAAATTGAACCTTATTTTCATAGAAAATTATAAGACAAAACCATAGCGGAAGGCTAACTCTTACCAGTCGGAGGCCAGTTCTTAATATAACCGGTGCAATGAACGACGGCATAATTCTGACCATCCCTACCAGGTCCTAAACTATTTCGTTGTTTTAATCGATTCAAATGACCTACAGCCATGTTCTCGGCGGCGATGTTCCCCACCTTCATGCGGCATATAAATCCTCTCCTCGAACCCATGCACATTCGCATTGAAGCTAAAAGAAATCACATCATAAGCAATACGAAAATCTTTGAATGATAAACCAACTTACACTGGTGTCCTTCCTTCTTCACAGTACCAGTTTTGAGATCAAGTATCCTGCCGGTATTTTGAGGTTCCTGTGTTGATAACTGCTCTCGAACTTTCTCTTGATCTTCTGGATGGATGTTATCGTAGATACACGAGCCGTACCAATCGCTCTGCGAATAATTCAATACAGGCGCTACAGAATCCGAGACGTAGATCACACGGCCGGTATCACAGCTGACTACAAACAGGAATCCATCGGCCGCCTCCAAGATCAGATGCTTGAGTTCCTGATCCGTCAAAAAGGATGGTTTGTATGATCCATCCGTGCTCGTATTACCAGTACCTAACAAGTACAAAAGTTTTGTTAACTCCTAAGTATAAAACATTAATCATATTGCAAAAGTCACGTTTTCCATTTGATAAGCGACCGAGAGCCGCAAATATTAAGTAAATACATATAAAAAAAAGGAAAAACAATCGGGAATATATAATCCAAGGAATGTTTTTGAATTTGAGAGAACGTGTACGGAGACGCAGAATAAATGCTCGAAAGGCAAGGAATAAAATAAGAACCGTAGGATAAATATGTGTGTATGCGGTATAAAATAAAAATAGCTAAAAAGAAAGTGAATCGTTGGTATTTGAATGTGTTCGATTCCGTGAAGCAGCGGCAGCGGTTTAATATGATATTCCGTTCGGCCATTTTGAATATTTGTAATGAACAAATGATGCATACAAATAAGTAAACAATAGTTTGTACGTCCGCTCGGACTATGCCATTGTCGATATTGAATATTAAGTGGCCAATAATTTATTCAAACATTCGAAATCATTTGCAAAATACAGCGCGACGCTCAATTCGCAGAACGGACGGGTGAAAATTGGAGAGAAAACGGCCTCAGGTCTCTTCATCTCCGCAACGAACTCTTCAACTTTTCTTCCTTCGAACCATAAAAAAAAAATGCAAAACAAAAACATATTTCGCTTCTCTTGCTAACGATCCAATTATCCAATTTTCCCTTCAATCACAGCATGTCAAAAGAAATTGCAATCTTAAAAAAAAATATTTCGAACAATTCTGCATTTATCTTTTATAAGCTGAGCTGCGTACATGTGTATGTATGTTTTTTTTTCCGCTCCGGTGTTATTTAAACCACTTGTAATTTGCACAAGACGTTTGGCACGTAGAGATAAGAATTGTTATCATTCGATGTATACTTTGTATCGATACAATACTCCATTAATGTATACGGAATATATGTTTTTGGATAAGTGTTGCAATGGAAATTCAGATACATTTTCTTATATAAACAGGCGAGCAAAAATATACTTCTTGGTCCGGCTGCAACTTAACAACCTAAAGCTATATGTAATTACATTCAAGTATAAACAATCCTGGAACACTTTTAAACGCGGCTAGGGAGACGGCTGGGAAAAGTTTTATATTATAAATGGTTGACGTGTGACGGAGAGAAAAAGAGGGACGGAGTGAAGTCGGACTTCGCTCTTTGGTGGCTTCAATTTGTTCAACATTCGACCGTCTATCCTTCTTTATACTTAGCGTTCACTGTTGTATTATATATATTTTTTTTTGGTATGGGAGGTAAATTGAATCTTCATGTCGAAGAATGGTTAAGTTACAATTTGGGGGCCGGACGGGACTCGCATACAAATCGACATTAATGCCAGGAACATTTTCTTTTCCACAGAGGCTATTGTACTTTTAATATTTGAAACTGATTTTCATGCAAGCGACACGTTTGTCCATCCGGCACCAGCTTTTATTATATATATATATAAATTTATATATAAAACAGATATATACAGGGTGTGTGCTAGAGAGAACCAAAGCATTTGAAAACTCGGATTTGATAACAGTATATTTGTTTGCCGCACTTTGGAAAGGCGGAGAACAAGTAGCGTATTATTCGGTCACGACATTGCCGCTAAATTTTTTTTTCATACTCAAAACATCGTTTTTTTTTATATATATTTTCCTACTACGTTGTCCTTATTTTTGCTTTTTTATTTTTTTTCTATTTCAGTTTATATGTGCTTTGTTTTATTTCTTTAGTTTTATTTTTCGCTGTTCTTGTGTGCCTTCTCTCCATTGCTCCCCGCCGTCCAGTCCCTTTTCCATTTTGTAATATATTAATATTTCAACATATAAGCCAGCACATTGTCATGGAAAGGCCATAACTCAAAATGGTCGTTTTAGTGGTTATTGTTTTGTTGCATAAATACGCTATGTACACAATAATGGTGGTCTCTCCACTAGTAGCTCGCTTGGTACCTGGAAACTACGAAGATATTATCTCGTTAGTTATGGGCCATGGGATAGCAACTCGACGAAACGTACGATTAATGTTGTTATTATTTAAATAAAATCAACAACTATTTCTTTCCGCGCGCACATTCCCAACATCTCGCACACGGCCGTGTAGTAAATTTTGTCTGTATGTGCAACTCTTCAAAATTTTCATTCTATAAAACAGCGGATTCCAAACATCTAGTTTACATATGCATTTTTTTTTAAATTCAGTTAATATATTAAAGATTCCGAGAAAATCACTGAAATGTTATTTTTCAACTTTGAATGCGAAACTTTTCATTATTTATTTGAATATTCCGAATTCAATCTATTATTAGTAGTAATGATAGAAAAAGGCATGGGTTTAGAAATGTAGTTTAGTAAAAACTTATCATTACCGATAGTTTGGTTCTTTCAAATATGCCCGAAGGAAGTAAGTCAAGGTGAAATTATTATGGCTGAAGAAAGAGACAAAATAATTTTAAGTGAATTATAATAACGAATTAAATATTTGTATTTTCATTTTGGCTTTTTGAGAAAAGTATGGAAGATGTGAGGATAAGATTGTAATATGGTGTCATATGTTAAAGTCTCGCTCCAGGTGTTCTCTCCCAGTTGGTTTAGGTCAGGTTGTTATTTCAGATGCGCCTCAACTATGGTAGAGATTAATATGGCACGCTGGGTTCACGCTGTTTAAATCATAACTGTTGTGTAAATTACGATTGTGGAACAAAATGCTCGCGGCTGATGGGAAAGAGGTCCGAGTCTGAAATAGAGAAAAAGGAAAAGTGCGATGGTACTTACCTCGAAGGGCCTTCATGTGGGCTACGGCCATCCTCAGGATCGTTAGTTTGTCCGGTTTTCGGGCCAGAGCACTGCAAGTCGGTACCATGTCGGACAGCTCAGTGATGTACGCTGTCATCTTGTTCCTCCTCCGCCGTTCAATCTCGCAATGATTCTCCCTACTGTAAGTCGGAAGCAAAGCCATTGGTAATTACAAAAAATATGACAAGTTGGTGTACACAACTATCAACGACAACTGATGGATGATCTGCGAAAGTGGCGTGTCAACTTTTGAACAGATTCCAGGCGTATTTAGAAATTGGCGGAAATTTTATTAACTTTCAGCTAGATTGGAATGGTCTGAAGTTTATGTGCTCTGCGGAATAGGGCAGGTGCAGGACTTGTCCCGATGTAGCGAGATTGCCGGTGTCTCAAGTGAACGTTTTACGAGTCCGTCGCCAACTAAATTATACAGACAGTATATAAAACAAACTTGAACTCAATCGATACTCTCTCGATCCGCACATACGTACTTACTACACACACAAAGGGCCAAATCCCTTGAGTAAGTTTTTTTTTTCTTTTTCGACATTTCCTTCTTGTTTTCGGGGGGACGGCAGTTTATAATTGCATTCCGTATCGAGGGGAATTAGTTCAAATCGTGGAAGGATAATAAGAACTAGTAGATATCAGGTTCGGAGCCGGCCCGACCAATTGCTGGGCTATTATGTGCCTCTGTAATCTCTATTACGGCCATTAGTTGGTCGACCGGCCGTTCGGTCCCACGTCCAGTAACCGAGATAATCATTATTATTTAGCATGCCGTCAATTATTGATTATTTACCACAATCATGTTACGGACCGGACCCGATTCGACCGACGTCGAAAACCCTCTGATCATCCTTCATCTCTGAGCATTCCGCAATTCGATCATCCCTCGATTAACATTTCAATACCGCATTTACTTAAATATACAATGCCATCCCTTGTTGTCCGCTGATCGCCCCGTCCGCTAATCCCACCTCTTTATCCCACTCAAGCAAGCGCATCACCTAATCCCTCATTATACCTCCCCTAAAGGATTCAAAAGCTATAAGTACACAACGACACGCTGACAGCACCATTGTATATCTATGGGAAAATTATATTAGCACCATAGCAAAATCAACACACAATTACTTACAAACTATTATGTAAGAACAACATGAACTCAGCCAACATAAATTGAATAAACTTTCCTGATGAATATCATTATTATAAAGTATGAAAATTTAAGAATCTCTAAGCTGAGTTACTTAATAAACTAAAAATAGAATTGATCTATTATCCTTAAAAATTGTTTTTTTTAGAAAATACAAGACTAAATACAAAAAAGAGTAAACTTGTCCATAGTTGTCCATAGTTGTTTGTTTTTCTATAGAAGATTTTCAATTATTTCTGAAATGAGTCATAAGCCATCAACGAAGATGACACCTCGTCAGAGACGTATAGTTGACGGATGCCACCCGAGGTGGTTTGCGAAAAGCTAATTGGTTTCCAGCAATTGTCGGTCCAAAAGTGAAAGCGCCTCGTCAATAATTCGTACTTGGGATCTCTGACGTGCGTGCGAGAAACTCAGAGCACGAAGGGTTGAAACATCCTTTCGGGTTTTATAACAGTTCGCCGCCTATCTTCGCGTTACGAAATACCTTCTCTCGCCAATCGCCACTTACTGCTGCGGCGCGAGAGTTATGCAAGCCATTTGTTGTACGTATATGTGTATAGATAGGTATGTGTGTGTATAAGTGTTGTTGCGTTGCGTAATCGGGCGAAAACCGACGGGGAGCGTGCGATGGTCTATCCTTCGAAATGTTATAAATAATTATATTAAAACATATACGGTAAACCTTGAATCTGATTCCAGCGCATTTTACTTTAATTCGTACCGCCACATTTCGAAAAATATTCAAAGAAAAATACTAAATAATTTTGTTCCTTTAAAAACACGCATTAGGAATATATTTTGCTATAAACCAAATTCGAATGATGTGATAATTTTATGCCAAACCATATAGAAAAACCTAAAGTCCGTTTTTCATTTCATTTGCAAAGTTACTCAATTTGTGCAAGATTGATTTTTCGAGGCGATGGAAAATTGTGGTTCGATTTCCCACGATTGAATTGAATGGTTTTTTCTTGACGCTGGCCGGTTTTCGGTGAGGAGTAATGATGGGTTGCAGGCGAACGAAGGAGACGAGAAGTAGTAAAAAAAAAATATGAAGATAAAATAAAGATGATGAGTAATTGGTGATTGTGTTGATCCACGTGTTGTCGGTGTGACCTTCGGAAAGAAAATGTAATTACGATTCTAGGAGATGTAGAAAGAGCGAAATGATGATGATGATGATGACGGTGATGGCGAAGAATAAGAAAAAGTTGCACTGGATGTTTTGGGATTTACGGATGGAGAGGTCATAGCCTGGGGGTACGCCAGGGTCAGTAGATCAGAATCCATTGAAATTATTGAAAGTACATTGTCGAGAGTGGTGGAAAGGAGTAGAGTGGAAGAGAGCCAAGCGGGAGCGAGGGAGACGGAAAGTTGTGCCCCGCTGGAGGCGTGCCGCCTGAAGATGGTAAAATATGGGTTCGGTATGTTCAAATACGTATGTAACCTTTCTTAGCATATTGCGGAGCGCGCGGATTGCGACACTAGGAAATGAGAGGATGATCGGCGCGCGAGGTGGATGAGGTGGATGGAGGTGCATGAGCTGCGGCATGGCATAGCATAGCATGGTAAGATGAGGTGAAGAGAGGTGAGGCAAGGCGAACTGAGCTGAGTTGAGCTGAGAAGGGAGAGCACCTCAGCAGCGTGGGAACTGCAGGCCGCCGGTCGCCTCCCCCGCGGCTAGTCACGACTGCTCGAGAACACGATGCGATGCTCCCTTTTAATATATACGTCCCATCGACGACCTCCGCCATCGCGTCTTTGCTCCCAGTCTCCACGGTAAATCAGAGACCAGGTCTCCTCTCCTCATCGCGTGCCTCGTTATCCTCTCAAATTGACTTAGGAAACCGGAAACTAAAGAACCATCAAATTTTGAGCCAACTTCACCGCAGCTGTCTAATCTTTAAACCCACCTAGATTTGACAACTCAAAAAACAACCTCAATTAAATGACAGTATTCATTCAAATTACGTTCTTAATCAATCATTTACACTACTCTCACAAAATTACCTCTATTTCATCTCTATGCAACTGAGGTTTAGTTAGAGATAGGTTTACTAGTTCTTAATTTTGAAAAGTTTTCATTCGAGTATAATTGGCATTTCGTTTCTAATATTTATTAAGTGATAACAATGTATGTTTCTTTTTCTTTCAATTTCTATGTCCACTGTCTTAAGGAAAGAAGACAACATCATTATTCTTTCTCTCTGTGGACGACCGTAAAAGCGGCTCCAATTTTCAAGCGATAAACTCATTTTTATTGCGCGCTGCTTTCGAATTAGTTTAATCCGAAGACGGGGGCTTTGGAACTCCGAAAACTAGGTAAACCTCGAATCCCGTCGGCGCCAGTAATTGCATTATCTTGGTACATGCATCCATACTTCTGCGCTCGTCAAATTTAACAGCACTTTATGACCGCGACACACATGATTTCCAAACATTCGCAACATTGTTCTTCATTTCTTCACTGCTTTCCCGGAGCGGAAACGGAAGACCGCTCATTTGGATTAATTAAGACGCGCACGGGATGTAAACAATACTGTTATGACTTTTCGTACCATTACCCATGTAGTTTAATTAAACAAATCTTGTAGTGTTTTCCCCCTTCAACTTCCACCCTACTCCAACTACATTACGTCCGATATACGCAACAAACCATTAAATACAGTAATTTCCAATCAACAATTGTGGACAGATTTTATTTAATCATCTACAATATGCGTGACATGGGACATAAGTCATGGTTAGGTCTATCAATTATTGTTAGATATTTCTGAAACTGAACTAGTAGCTGCAATTACACACTGCAATGCTTACACAATAGAATTGCATATTATTATGGATGTCCACGCGTATGAAATGTAGTTGAATTGAGGAGGCTAGGCTCTTCCATTTCAGGCCAAATAAACACACTCTGAAATGGACAGAGTCATATTGTTCATATTTTGAAATACTATACATAAACCCTAAAAGAACGTTAAAATTGAGAAGGTCTGATCCATTTTGGTCAGTAAATATGAGGCCGATACAAAAGAAACATTGTCGACCTGCAATGAAAGAGTGAGGTATATCATAAATCTACAATTACAACTCATGTGAGTTTTACGAGCTTCCGGTGTAAAAGCTGCGAAAACAGTCGTTCATACAATAAATCGTAAAAATTTCATGGCAATTCTCCAGTCGAGTTAAGCACTGCGCAGGAGAGTACGAGCGAGAGAAAATACCACACGTTGATCACAGCTTACTGTAAGAAGAACAAGAAGAAAGTGGTTACAGTCGTTGTTTGTTTGCACTGTTACAAAGCACCTCAGGATTTAAATTACTTCGTTTATTACTTTTCAGTAATTGCATTAAAGTACATTAATTTCTTTGTATTCATATGTTGTTTCATTTTCAACTAAATATTCAAATGTCAGTTTACGCAAATAACAATTTAATATTAGGAAATTATTTGTTATGCAAAATTAGGAAACAAATTTTAATGAACGAATTAATGAACTTGGATTAACAACAAAATTAATTAACATGCAAATTTTACGGATTGTTTTTTTTTTCTTCTTCTTTGCTATGGAAAGGGAAATAAAGACAATGAGATTTTGTTTTAATTAAACTCTGGGGAGTCGTTATGATCGCTTCTTTGCTCGCTAATTCAGTTGGTACGTTTTATAATTGAGTTCTTTATAAAATGTAAAAGAACAAAGTTGAACCTATTAAAAAAAAAAAACAAAATGTTTTAGATCTAGGAGTTGATAGATACCTTGCAAAACGCTCCTTATCCTGAATGTTGTCGTCTTCCATTCTTGTGTATTTGCTTCCACTTGGGTCGTCCTCATCTGACCTAAAATAGAAAAAAAGAAAATGTTTAGTATTTGAAGCATGGAAAGTCTTGTGATCTGAACTAGTTCCACTGAGGTGTTATTGTTTGTCTGATCACCGTCGGGCAGGCATAGCGTTCCAATTAGCTAATGAATTAATTGGAGGCATTTAAATTCCTCGTGTTAATAGCATCGATGCAATTAATCGTTGGAGCACGCAAATTGTCGAAATGGATGGATGCAATGAAAAACAAACAGGAGGCTGCGGATGCATTGCGTGTACATCGGCTCATCCGAATTATTTATGCTGTCGTGTAAACAGCAGAAATCCGCATTGAAATAAATGCATGGAGATTTATGATTGGTGCGTGCTGGGATTGAATTGTTTTGCCGATATGGGCAGCACGGTTAAGGGAGGTGTGACGTCCAGTTTTGCTAATCGCAATATTGATACAGAGTTCGCATCCGGTGTTGATTGTGACCGCAACACGTTGCAAATACGTGTTGATTGATATAAATGTAAGATCATCAAACGCGCTACCGCGGAAAATGGAATTATCACAGTAGGATTACCGGGATGGGCCGAAAGGGTTGTTTTCGCATTTCCCCTCGGGCGGCGGCAATGGGAATGGAAATGGAAATGGGGGGACGGCTGGTTGCCGGCTGAATGCCCTCCAATCGTTCCCCTCACCTGACGCCCTCTGTTTCTACCGTAAATCTGCATTACGTGCTCCGATCGGATGATAACAGCCTCATTAGTAAACCGTAAATCGGATGATAGTGGCGCGTCGCTGGCCCTTTAAGTAAATACGATATTTATTACTAATTCCATACACACAGATATCTCCAACTTTGTTAATATCTACTATCTGCAAGCTACTTAATGGGACCATAAATATCGACTCTTTTACTTAGTTCCTACATTATTATGCGCTCCTCTCTTCTTTTGCATCATTAAAAATTCCACCGCGATCGTGGTCCAAACCTAACGTTCGTAAATTCCCATTGATCGCTGATCATGCATCACTTCTCACAACCAGCAATTAAGACAATAAGGAACAAACTTTTACTCTGGAGTAAATATTACTTTTTAGAGGTTACACCATTATTGATTATATTTTCACTTAATTCGGCAAGCGGATGTATTTTCTTGATGACTTGCATATACTTTTTGTTTCGGGGAAAAATGTTATTGATCATTGAAGGACTCTGCGGGAGAGTGAGTAAATGGAATTCACCGATCACCATCTATTTTTAATATAAGCAATAGAATTTTCAATCTATTGATACATCGAAATTGAAAGCTACCCCGCCACATTTGTGCTTTCGCAACATCGCACGAGAGAACTTAATGCAACAATAACATTATCCAGTTTGTTTTCGATTTCAAAGATGATTCATAAGCGCACTCGTGGAATACAAAGATAATAGTAACATTTCACTAGAAAATGTTATTTTAACCTTATTATTAATTTGTAATTTTTCATATATCAAAAAACCATAACTGATTTTAATTCAAAATAACAAAACAAATATAAATTGACTATATTATATATTTCACTATTGATATAATATTATAAATAAAAATGGATCCAGGAAATATAGCATAGGAGATGTGTTCGGATCTTGGGAACCTAGGACGCCTTTGAACCTAGATCCAACTGCGTGACAGATGGAGATAGGGTGCTGCGACGATGATCACGATGACAGGAACATAGCAGGATCAGATCCGGGCCGAAGATACGTCGCTCAAAACGGAATTTCCTGCTACGATTCCACAAGGTAAAAGAAAAGGCGCAGATCATAATAGTAATGTGTTGGAGGAGGAGAAGGAGGAAGGAGAAACAAGGAATTGCACAAGCAACCCGATTCCGTCGGCCGCTCGGTGTTTACATAAACAAGCGATTCTGCAGGATCAGCGGTTTGGCGCAACGCTTTTGTTTGAAAGGACCTTCCCTGCGTCGATGCATTACGAAATTAGAACGATTCTTGGTGGAGGAGGTGAAGTCCACCGGGGAAAAGTTCTCGGAACCAAAGGAAATCCTCGCTGGCGTACAGCGATGAACTTTTGTTCTGAACGAGTGTTACGACGACTAATCAAAATAATGAATCTCACTTACAACGCATTTACATTTTACACATTCCCATTCCAAGAGACGTCTAAATACGATTTCGTAATTATCATGCTTCGCGTAAATATAAATTATACAAGTATATAATAGTGATAAATCTCGGCCACTTAACGTAATTAGATGCCACGTAGCATTATTGCTATTTGCAATGTACGCGACTCTCTCTCATTCAGTGTACTCTCCCCCAAATTGGGACACCGCAAACGAACGCGACATTCTTTTCATCTTCATCTCATCATATCGCGAATTATAGTTGTAACGACAATAATTATGCTGGGAATCGGGGAAATGATTTACGTAAGCGCAGTAAATGTAATCGCATTTCGCCGGAATTATATGCAATTGAATTCAATTTGAAGCCAAGGTCTGGTCGGGCGAATCATCGTAGGCATAGGTTTGAAGATAAGTGGGAATGCCTACCTAACGTAAAGAACGAGAGAAAAAAGGCATGCAATACCGGCCGCTGTTCGCACGCACTTAAGATAAACTCCCCTCGATAAGAAACTCACAATTAGAGCCGCTTTCCAGCAGAAACACGGTTTCACCGCCGCCCCCACCAATGGAAATTAGCAATAGCATTATTTCATTGGGAACCGCTCAAACTTATCACCATTTTCCAACGAAATTATCGCTGTTTGCAGGCTCTTGTTTGATACGCAAATAAAAATAATTCACTTTTTGCTTTAAGATAAATTCAAGACGATAAGCGACGCTTGTAATTTATATTCCCCCTAAACGGAATTCCCTCATACGTCAAAAAAAAGATTATCTAAGAATGTTTAACACTTATTATTTGCTTAATCTTTTTAATTGCTAATGGTGCATATTTCAATGAAACATATTTTGATAAATTAATATCATTAAGACATTTGAATTAATTTATAATACCAATAAATAAACTTTATATTTACAAAAATATATAAATTAAATTTATGATGGAAAGATGAATAATGGTACTATAATGTACACATTAACATGGATTTATTATTAAACATCTATTTAACAAGCAGTTAGCAACTGTGTACATTGTACTATTTCTTGAAAACGAACAACAGCAATAATTCACATGTTAGGTGTATAATTGACTGCACACCGACACATTCATCACCGGCCGAAGGTGGAGGGCCACCATCGGAGAATGGGCAAACCTGAAAATCGCAGCTGCAATAAACCGACGAAGTTATGGATTCATAAACAGCCCCGCCATTCCCAGAACTGATATACCCGTAGCACAGCAAAGCGCGACTATAATGTAACTGTATTTCGTGTTTAAATTGAACGAACAATGGGGGTTTTCGTGAAGAAAAAGGGACAGAGGTTCGCATGTTGCACAGGCAGATGATCATCGAAGAAGTCCTGTATTTCGTTCCCGAAATATGAAATAAAATTGCCGCAATTATTATAATACCCGATCTCTTATCCTATACATATATGTGTATAAGTATTATGTGTGAATGTGTTGTGAGTTGGGGCAGTTCGAACCCCGAAATGTTATAGTACCGTGCATCATCTGGCATCAAAATTTCAGAAACGTCCCGCATACCGCACTACCTGATGGAGATTTTCGAGCTGCGATAAAGTGGTCGTCGGGAACAGAAGGAGACATGAAATAAAGAAATACTTGCGTACGGAATAATACATGTTTATGCGTGGTGTGCCTCTTTTATGATCGTATTTACATATCGCTTCCTGTTGCACTTAAATAAATATTGTTGTGCAGCAGTAGCATAGAACAGGCCGGAGGACAGGACATGTTTTGGTAACTTAAGAACGACGTCCAACTTACATTCAAGGATTTTAAAGAATTTCTTGAAAACAACATTCGTACATTCAATAGGATTTTAAACTACTTTCAGTAGTCTGACAGTAAAATCATAATTTTATTTCTTATTGTTACTGCATAAGTCATGTATTAATAAATTTGATAATTTTTCAATAAATAAAATTATTTTTTTGTCTTTGACACTCTTTCATATATAACATTTATTATAGAATTTTCTTCATCTTGAAACAACAGAAATGTATTTTTTGTATATGAAATCCTATATAAAATCGTTAAACCGGATTTAACACACTTAACAATGTTACAATTCGCTTTTATAGCTGATTATTAAAAGTTCAATTTTACAGCGAGCATTAATCAAACGACCGCTTTTTATTATTTATTTACGGCTGTAAAACATACACATCATACACACCTGGAATTTATGTTTCCTTTATTTTTGGGTTATCATCGATGCAATAAAAGCGAAACGATAGGAAAAAAACCTAGTTCACAAAGAAAACAAAATAAATAAATAATAAAAATAAGGAGCGAAACATGTAATTTGTGTGTGTATGTGTGTGGTGTACCTGAAGTAATGAAGTGCTCGGTTCTCACGTGACGCGGGGTCACAGTAAACGAAGTTCCGAGTAACGGCACGACAAACGCATTGTGCGATGCCTTATTGTCATTCAAAGGAAAATAATAAACAACGACATGCAGGGAATGAGCAAAACTGTCCACTTAGTGCATTGTCTTGTTTATGGGCTGGCTGCGGTTTCGGAACGTTTCCATTATTTAACCCTCCCGGTGATAATTGATAAGCGATGACGATTAATAAGTTGATGGATTATCACCGATTATTTTATTTGCTTAAAAAAACAAGCCGAAAAGCGTTATCGGAATATTTAAAATTAAACCATTTCGAGAGCATATAAAGACTCGTACACACCAATGATGAAAATCGAAGAAAGCGCTGCTCCGTACTTTTTTTTTAATAATATTTTTGAATATCTCTTTGCTCGTAATTGAGGTTGAGGTTAAACTTTCCGAAGAAACCGTGACACAAAAGGAGTACTGATATTGAATGTGAAATAGCGAAATTAAAGTCTAATTAGGCTTAGCCTCATAACAAGACAACTTAATTTCAAGTTTAATTATGATAATTTCAACCAAGTATATCATTTGTAAAGACTATATGAGATATTTTAAAGCTTAGTCTTGACGGTTAATTTAAAGTTTCTTCATTGAATTTTCGCAAGTCAAAATTATATATATTTTATTTATAACTTCAAATTTTTAGTTATTATATTTTAAGTGTAACTTTCTCCATACTAATTGAGTTTGAAGTACTTTTTTGACGGAGACTTGAACTGCAGTTTACAATATTTAGTGGTCGGTGGCAATCGCAATCCCGACAACCGCAATCCCGATATTCGAAATCCCGACGTTCGAAATCCCGAGTGTATTGAAATCCCGACTACCATAATCCCGACAATCAAAAGACGGTCTTTCGGTTGTCGGTTTATAAAAAAGAATAGAAATCACGTGTATGAAATGGCAAATTTGAATAGAAAACAGTAAAGTTAAAGTCTAATTAGGCTGGAGCTCATCGCAAGACAGCTTAATTTGAAGTTTCATTCTTGTAATTTCACCGGTTACGAGCAGGCGGCTAGTGTATCTGCGAGCATAAATTTGAGTTAATTCCAAGACCGATGCGAGGCTCGAAGAATTAAAAAAAAAAGCAGACGGAAAAGAAAGAGAGAGTGGAACGGAGATGAAGAAGATGATGATGATGATGATGACGATGATGATGAAGAAGAAGAAGAGTTACGAATCCTGTGCCGTATCGTAATTAAAAGATACGCAACGCAACATATAATTTGGGGGGACTTTAATGATATCGTTGCTTTCAGCGTAAAAGTCCATTACCGCGCTTATGTAATCGGGTATTCGTATGCGCGGTATTTTCATACCCCCGTCGCCGGTCAGAGGTCGCCTAATATATTTCTATGTGACGGAACCGAGCCGCAATTATTATTACCGTTCGCACGGTTTACGTTCTCTCGAGGCCCCCCTATATGTACTAATTATAAACTAGAAACTTTTATTATTTATTGCCTCCAATCCTCCAGAAAACTACTCTCGCATACACACACCTAACGATGGAGAAACTGATTTATCGAAACCGAATCTACCATCTATACATGTTGCGCAAATTAATATACCACAAAATGAATGAGTAATGGTTCTTCAGGTCTAGGTAGCTGCAGACCCCCAGTATCCGCGTTCTTGTTGGTATTTTTAGATGGGGTGACAGGGGGTTGAGTAATCTAAATATAGCCGGAGGTTAAGGTTCGTAAAGAAGCTGCGGCTAAGCCTACTTCTAGGTGATAATTGTCCCAAACGGAGGCGTCCGTAAAATGTGAAAAGGTTCGCAACAACTTATCCGGTACGAATCTGCGATGCCACAGGGGACAAACGTATACCCACAATCATTACAGATAATTATTACATGCATGTCATATGTGAGTACTTAAGCGGCACGCCCATCGTCCAATGCCGACCAATGCAAGCACACGCACCATAGCACTATTGGTCACCAATTCGTACGACGCAACTATAATTTAACCACAGCAATACCATCGAAAATTTCAATCCAAAGTCCATAACTATCATATAATACGAAGGAAAATCCAATGCCAACAAATTTCCAAATTCCATAGTATAACGGAATCATATTCACTAGTAGCACACACTAAAAGTTTTCATTAATGTTTTCCCATTATTTTTTTTTACTAAATTTTAATTAATTCTGAAAATTCTTTCCTATCCAGATAATTTTGTATATCAGGAAAATTAAGTGGAAAATTATATATTTTTTTTTAATAATACACAAAATTATAAGTGATATTTGAGGAAACAATAGTCACAATTATGATACCTGTTTCAGTTGTCTAGGATAATAATATTTTCAGTTTTTATGTATACCAAATTATTAATTTTGAGTATCTCTATTGAAGATAATACAAAATAAATGCTAAAGAAATACTATTAATTGTCATTCCAAGAACTCTTGCCAATTTAGTTTTAGTTATAACACATGCATGCATAAATAAATTGTAATAATAAAATAGTGAACTTATACCGAAGGAATTGGGAAGGTTTGTCGAGCGAACAATGTGCGTTCGACAAACATCGTTTAAATGGGCGGCGAGCCCCCAATTAAGTGCACTATTAAAATCAAATTAAGGGAACGGAACCCCCTTCGAAGGTACACAAGAAACTACTCTCTTTCTTTCTCTCTCTCTCTCTTGGTATTTTTTTTCGCTTTCTTTTTGTTGCATAATAATAACTTTAAATTGGGAATAATTAGGTTCTGGGAAGCAAAAAAATAAATAAATATATATATACATATTAAAAGAAAATAAAAATAACGTGTGTTGCGTGTTGATCGTTTGGTGGGGAGGGTAGACCTGAAAATGGAATAATGGCTGTGCAGCGCCCATTTTGCGTCAAGAATTAAGGGGGTGGGCGGGGGCGCAGATTTTCGGATTACGATCTCCGGGTGTGAGGGGGTTGTTCGAGGGGCGAGGACGACAGCGCTCCACGTTGTTGAATATGCAAAGATAATCCGGCCGCGATAACTCCGAAAATAAAATAAACTACGAAACAAGCAGGGAAAAAAATATTGTATATAGTGTAATATATATATATATATAGAAGTATACGTTATGTGGAAAAGAGTACAGAAAGGGCAGCAGCGGAAAGCATTCCGACATAAAGAGTGGTCGAATGATAATTTTTCTCTCGTACAAGGATTTCATTGTTTCCATGGAATGAATTGCAAAATGCTCTTCGTTCCATTCTTGTGTTGCGGCCGTTTCTTCTGCGGAACATATGTTTATTGCCCCGTTCCAATCCCAAATGCTTTAAATGTATTGGGTGAAATTTATGGCGCCCGACCTCTCGCAATTTATTAATGAAATCCCCCGCGTGAATTATATAAGAAATCCCGTGAAAAGCGCAACCTCGACATCGAAACCTCTGACCCCAAACCGCCGCTTGAATAATATATTTATATACATTATCCTACATACACATAGATGTAACTGTCCAAAAAAATGCTTACCTAGCGGTTGTCAAATTCACAAACACTGATTCATTCATAGCCACTCCGCTTCTATAATTCAAATTTGTATCCTCGACTTACGAACAAAATTCTAAAAGCTCTAACTTGTTACAAGGACATATATAGTGATAAAAAAATTAATTGTCCAAACATTATTTTTTAATAAAATATAATATTTTTGGAAGATGTACTGATTTGTTTCTTTTGTCGTTTTTTTATTAAATAATTGTGATGTCTACATTGAAAAGTATTTGTAAGTAATTATTTTGTTGATTTTAATCTATTTTTTTCAAATTTATACAGTCAGTATTACGAAATTTAACACATAAAAATAAAAAGTGTGGTAAGATAAGTATATTTTGAAATTTTCCCCTGACTTACGAACAACCCTTTGCAATAGAACTAGTTCGTAAGTTGGATGTTAAAATTCATATATTTTCTTTTTAAAAATAAAATCTTCAAATTAATTTTGTGTAATGTCTTTATAAAACATTGATTAATTTAAATAACATTAATTTTCTAAATTGCATTTTGATGATGTATATTTAAAACATAATACATTTGAAATCTTATGTAAAATTAAAAACATGGTATTTAATAAATTAACAATTTTCTTGAATGACTAAACAATATATTTCTTAATTACAGTTTCTAAGAAAACTGAAACAAGTTTATTTAATTATTTATCTTTAATTTTTTTTTTAAACTACAAATTACTTATTAATGATGTTTGTAAAACGCATAAAAACAAAACACAAATTATAATTAATGATTGTTGACTTAAGTTACAATGCAAATATCGTAATTAAATAAGTATATTGAAAATTTATTAAGTAAATGGATTCAAATATTTACAAAAAGATTGATAACATTTCTCAAAAAGCCAATAAAAATAAATTGTGTAATCAAAAATTAGTTATAGTTAATTATTTTAAAGAATACATTTTATTAAATTCATGTTATTGAATGAAACAAAAAGGATATTTGGAATTAGTACCAAAATAGGATTTGGGAAAGTTCTGATCCGAAATGCACGCAAACCTAATCGGAGTAGAAATGCCGTCATCGTCGTTTCCAATAATATTTCGTTTAATTGATTAATAAATTATTCATTCGACGCGCATAACTGATCCAAAGGCGAATAATTTATCACCGGATTATAAATAAATGAACAATGTGTTTCGAACGGCATAATTGCTTATCAAACACATAAACAAGCAGACATTTTTTCCACCTCGGCATTAATTGTTCATCACTATTTAAAGCGTGATCTCACAATTGCCTGTAAGATGTTCACACATTTTGTTTTCATTTGTTTCCTTTGGTGCGACGAGCGAATTGAAGCAACCGATTCCCGCCGCCGCACAAAAATTTCCAATTACGTATTTGCCTACCATTTCCACAATTCCTCTAACCTGGTTAATTGCTTCCAACGAAAACATGTTAATCAGCGGCCTCCTGCGATTGCTTTTCCATTAGATTAGAAACAACCGTGAAATGCCATTAGCTCGCATTTTTTCTTTTTATTACAATAGGTACTTTTTCATTTTTTTTGTTTCATTTTTCATATTTCTCATTGTTGTTCAGTTTCGTCGACGAGGAATAGGCCAATATCAATATATGTAACGCGTATTATCCAACTATTAACATATTTTACGGTCACTTGACATTTCCTCGAATAACTCGCGAACAAAGCCATAGATTTACTGCGATTACCATAATTATGGAAAAGCTTTACGAAAACGAATGTTTATTTGCTCCGACGCAAACCCACATTTACAAGCTAATGCCAATCGTTGAAGAATTTAATAAGACGTCTCATGGCCAAATTTTCGTTCGCCGTTTACTTAAAGATTAACGTTAGCGCTATCAGAATAAAGATCAAAATTAGTCTCAGGTTTAAATGGAACTTATCATTAGTGGTAACAATTTTATGATACATATTAGTCAATAGATATTCAATGAAGCTGATACTAATAGTTAAAGAAATTAATGAACTAGTATATATCATGGTCATAATTCGTGCTTCGTTTACATAGAGCTTAAAAGTAGTAATAACAGTAGTCATGATTAATAACGTGTTAAAATATTTTTTTAAACTATTATCAGTAGCAATTCAATACAAATAGAATAATTGTATATAAGTTTATAATATTGCAAAAAGTTGTTTAGATTTTTTTTTTAAATATTTTGTTTAAGATTTACTATACAGAAGTTTGCTTCATATAAAATTGGCAAACAAATTTCCAAATCGCTTTCTTTGTTTATGGTGTACACATTTGTAAATAATTGTTTTGGACGTCATACATATGCAACAAGGCTTCCGAAAGAGTAAACATTCCTGAATAATCTTAAAATTTCATAAATATTCAGTTCAGTCAGTCAAAATTTTACTATTTTTTAAATATTATAAATTGTATATCAACACTTTAATTATTAAAAAGTGCAATACAAATCATCATAAAAATTACTTATGTTTATTTTCGCTTTTGAAAAATTATATTAAATTGGGATGATTTAATGATTTTTAGGAGAGCGTTCAAAACAAAACATATATACACTCGATCCTTCTTTAATGTTGGGAATATATATTTGATATACATTTTGGATTTGAACACTCCAAGGTAGGGAATCAAAACGCGCGTCGACAGTCCCAGAAGTGCGTCTCGTGGGATTTACTATAGATCCTTGTTTAAGTTTCGCAATCCGAAGAGTAAACTGAAAGTTAACTAACCGACGGGAATGGAAATTAATCGGAGTGATCAGTAATGAAACTTCCGACGGTCCGTAAAATATTCATAAAGAACTTTTTGCTTGTTCTTTCTTAGTTATTTGTTTATTTTTTTAGATGAATTTGTCTTTAATTAATTACCTTCTTCGTTTCGAATAGTGTGCAACGGGCATTGGCGCGTCCTGGGGCATGGGCATTGGTGGTACCTGGGGATGATGTGGGGGCGGAGGCGGCTGCAGGTAAGTCGGTGGCGGCGCATAATGTGGGGGGCCGCCCCCTGCGTACGCGTACATATCCACTTTTTAAAAATGTCTTTACTCCTCTGGACAAAAGTAACGCCCGAAAAAAAATAAATAAAATTACAACAAATGTTTTAAAAAAGCAACAAAAGCACCAAAACACGAGCAAAGTTCGAACTTATTCTTCTGTAATCAATTGTTGTTTTGTTTTTCGTTTTTGTGTGAGGGATGAAATTCTTCGTAACGGAAACTATCTTGTAACACGCGTCAGCAGCACATGCTCATCGGAGGACCGGAAAACAGCAAGCGTGCTTACGACACGAAGCGCAAAGCCGCACTGACGGGACAAAGTTTCACTGGGAAGGAACAGTCGACCGCGCGATACTCCGAGTGGGGCGGTATATACCATAGCATAGACTGTATAGCCACCAACAGGTATATCTCGTAGAAACAACCCCGCATTATGGGTGTACCATCGCCCATCTCGACCAGCGCTTCACACACTCCACAGACGTAATTACAACCATTCACAAACCGCAATTTCGAGCAACATTTCCATTAGATTAGGGATACCTCGACATGGGAAACAAGATGATAGTTACATCGAATGCTAAACCTCAGATATATACCTATTTTATTCTTCCGAAATCCAACTTTAACTTTATAGCTATTAAGAAAGCAAATAAACTAAAATTCTAAAATGTTGCTACGAAAATATTTTCATCAAAAAAATATTCTAAAATATTTTTGCACAAACCTATAGAAATATATAGTAGTATAAATTTCAAGATATTTCTATGTTAAGGCATTTTTTGAGCAATTCATTAAAAAATTTCAATTATTTATTCATTAGTAGTATAATTTATTTATTTTTTAAATTATACATACGATTATTTTAAAAAGAAACAAGTAATTTTAATTAAATTTATATTTTTCATAGTATGTCAAAATTCTTATTATCATACGTATCTCTCAATATATATATATATTCTCCTCGTTTTTATTGGTGCTGAGAAAATTGCGTTACGTTGAATAATGAATGAGCTCTGGCTCGGTTTTGAGGGTGGGTGTGCAAAATAGGGGGTGGCAACAGCGACGTCGGAGGCGCTATACTTGTCTCCTTCCCACTCTCATGTTTGCGGTATTACGGGTCGAGGAGATTTTAATTTGAGATCGTCTCTTTATAAAATTAAGCAAGAGATTGATGTCGGAGGTCCTCGAAAGCGCGCTCCACCCGACTTATACATACATATATGTAGATGTGAATACTTAAGTGGCGCAGAGGAGGATAAGGTAAGCTGAAGATTAAGCCAGCCCCGGAGCCATCAGTATTCATGAAATGGGGGGCGGCTAGGCCTCTCTATCTATGTATATATGTATGTACATACATACGCGAATCTCTGCTAGGATAAGATGCAAAGCTTTATAAATGATGTGTCTAAACTTAGAGCGACTAATAACCTAATACTCCCAAAATCCTTATTCATTTATATTTATATCTCGCGCCAGGGCGGACGGACCTTGAGGAGGCGGCGAGGGCGGCAGCCTCGATAATCATTTATTTTCCACCGCGGTTTTAAATGAAACAGGTACGCCTCTATCGAAATTAACGTTTCCCAGGCGGTAATCCTTAAAGCTCCGAAGACAGAACGACGCACGGAGAGCGCAACGAACGTAAGTTTGCCGATCGGATCAACACCCCTTGATTGCTTACAGTTTGACGTTGTTAACTTGATGAAACAAATATTGTTATTTTATGTGTACAATGTGGAATCTCGTCGCGCTTGAATCGTCGCATCTCGCAAACTATCTTTAGAGATCTCCGTCGGATTCACTTCTAGAAACTTCATTGCAATATATTTTGTACCTGTTCAGTCGGGATAGGAAGAAACGGAATAAAGGTGCCACCTCGTGTGTTTGGGTGGGGGTGACAAGGAAAAAAAAAACACGTACCCTTGTAAATCGCCCACCAAAAACACGTGTTCTACGGCCTCGATTTTCTGGAGAAAGAGAAGAACGGAAAAAAGGGAATCTTTTCCTCTCGCTCTCTCTTTCCATATCTTAATAAATCCTCGCAAAATTTATTACCGCTCATTTTATTACCTGAAGCTCAACCTTTCCTCATCTCTATACTCCATACATACCACCTATTTGTTTCATACCTTTTTTTTTTTATTATTCTAGCAGCGATAAATCCTCGCGTCTTATTAAGCAAATCGACGTTCATTCTCATCTCATTTTTTACTGTATGCAAAATCTCCAGGATTAGAAAGTTGCGAAGATCGATGATCGAAGTTCGGGAATTTTGAACCCTTTCGCCGTTTCCGAGCTTTTATGGATTAGACGAATTCGCGAAAGGATACTTTCTCCGTTTCAAACTTCCGCGTAATCCTTGCGCGCTCCTTATCACACTTAAGCTCTGCTCCGAACTTAATGAAAGCTCCGAAAGCCCGAGTTTATCTTTGGGCTCAGGATTCTTTCACGCCGACAATTCGGATCAACCTTCGTCGACGTTTCTTAATTTATCTCGGTGGTAAATCAATTTCGTTTCATTAAGCTTATTTCAAACTGTGACTTAATGCGATCAGAGATTTTATTCTATTTTGCTTGTTATTTTTTCAATTTGTAGAATTACACTTAAGAAAAATGTGCACTGTTTAGGAGCCACCCAAAGGACACCTGCGGCAGATAAAGTAATATTTTTAAGGGAGGACACCTGAAACTGTAGTTCCTTTCTTTATTCTCTGCTTCTTGTTATCTTCTCGGGGGAAGCGGAGCTACCACGAAGTCATTTGCATTTATTGTTCCCTCTCTTTCTTCGTCCACTGATTTGTCACACTCGACGAAACTCCAAAAAGGCGCTTCCGGCGTGTCCCAATTACATCACCCCAGGTGTCAAATTCTATGTAGTATTCTCGATACTTTATTGTATGTAATATATTAGGGGGCGTTCTTTGTACATTTATTTATCCTCATCTCGAGTTCTGCGCTCTTCCTCTCTCCTCGCAATATAAAAAGCTATTTTTTTTTGCTTCTCTCTCTCTATCTTTTGGTGTTTAATTCCAACGCGGGGCAATTTTGTGGCGCGCGAAGAGGCGACCCCGGCAACAATGCTTAATAACGTTTTCGGAGATTCAATTATGATAAGCGAGTTATTCCCCGCTTATCAGTTAATAAATAGTCGGCAATGGCTTCGGCTGATATTAAATATAAGAGCGAAGTTTCGCCCTCGCCTTTGCACGATAAAAGCCGCCCTCATTATTTCAAATTAAAATGTCTTCCATGGATCGTCTTAGTCTTAACGCAGAAAAATTTCTTGATACTCTGACCTATCATTTCCATGATGATTCAGAAGAGTCCAAAGTCTAACTTCAAATATTACATCAACCACAGCTTTATCAAGTGGATTATACTATACTAAACAGTTAAAACAAAAAATATATTTAGTGTATCAAATAAACAACATCCTGAAATTACCTCTTCAAGCCTTCGTACAAATAAAGCAGAAGAGAAAGTTCTTTTTTTTTTAATTTATAAAATGTATTTAAAGTCAAACTTCAAATATTCGTACAAATAAAACAAAAGAGAAAGCTCATTGTTTTTTTTTAAATTTACATCTTTAATGGCTAGAATATTACCCGAATGTTGTATTTAAATACAGGAATAAACCAAAGACTGGATTAATTAGTAACATATCGAAGAAAAATTAAGTCATAAAGTATGCTTCATTTTGTACAGTTAATAAAAAGTTAATTATCAAATTTAGTATTTTCTTTAATAACTCAGTAATTGCTCTTACCTATAAACATAAAGAAATGTAAACTCTGTTTATCCTTTAATTGAAAGTGTGATAATAAAAAGGAGATACAAAATAAATATTTGATGTATCAAAGAACGTTTTGCATCGCTCTATAATCTTCAGCTATAACTAGAAAAGTAATTAGTAACAAAAGCAATTTGACTAATTTGAATTAGAAAATATATAAAGACTTGAACCCATTACGTCCCCCTTTCTCTTTCATGTCGTGGGGGGTTGGTTGGTTGCTTGGTAGTGTGTTGTATTAAAATGTAAACCGAAATTTCCCGTTAACTCCAAAAGTAGGTTAATGAATCCTCGTGAATTCAGTTACTCACGACATGGGGAGGTGGTTGGCTGCCTGCAGTACGTATTTATGATCCATTTGCATTGACTTCCACCCCGAGCAATACGCGTGCTGACCAATAAAAGCAAGCACACGTTAATGAAATTGCAATGACCATTAGTAATTATTTAGAAAAAAAACTACTTTTTTCTCATCTTCTTACTATCAATACGCAGACAAATTAAGATTAATTTTAACACTCAATGTACTATAGTTCTTAATGTTAATAATAGGAAGTCAATCTCTGAGCTATACCACTTTTATTAAACAAAGAAGTCGAAAAGTGGATTTCAGTTTCGTTGTGATGTACAAACATTTATTTAGTTCCATTTTCCGTGCAACGTTATAAAATTGTTTCTGCTGTTTATTTTAGTTTAAAATAGGAAAAATTGCAGTTGCTAGGCATATGTTGAGGAATGCAAATATTCAGATGCGCGATATCCTCTACGGATGATATTTTGGGGGAGGAAAAAGTGGTTAATGTTTGGGCGATATCGCGGTTGTATGTAGCGACTAAGTTACGATAAAAAAAAATGTGAAACAGGAAGGCGCCTGTTCTATCGCGAAAACGGATTGCCGCGGTGCCGGGGAAATCGTAAACTCCTGGAGGTAAACGGTAGTTAACCGGAGAAGCGCAAACAAGTGGAAAATCGTCGGGTTCGGAAATAAGTCCGGGAAATCGCGGTCGCCTCTGCCTCCAAAGGTTTTAGTATTCCACAAACACATCGGCGATTAATTAATGCCGCCGACGGCAAACAGTATTTCTAATTAAGCCGGAGGATTAATAATATATAACCACTGCGCGATGAAGCCTCTTCCTGCGGCTTCCAGAGACTTTTTCAACTGGAGCGGTTGCCTTTCTTCGGCAGATTATCGCCACCTGGAGGCTGATGTCCAATCCAATTACCCGCCCCCGCCGTCTCCCGTGCATAAATTTTCCCACGCCGAGGACGGGTGGAGGAAATATTTAATTGATTCGAAGGAACGCACCAATTAGCCAGACGAAAAATATCCGCAATTAGACGCCAAGAAACCGATTTGCCGTAATGAGGCTCCGGGAATGTTTTTTCTTCTTCATATGACTCCTAGACACTTTACTGCACGAAATTGCTTCTTAGGCTTATGCTATCTCCATTACAAAAAATAAATACAAATCACCTAAATTCTGCATAAAACCAAAAGCAGTTACAATCTATAAAATCGTAAAGAACGAAATCCCAAATCTATAATTAGATGTCAATTTAGCACGAGTTTTACATATACATTCGAATTCTAAGAACATGTTTCAATTTCAGGAAAAAACTCAAAATCTGTAAAACTTTGTATATATTTTCTGATTATATAATTAACATTTCGAGAGAAATGAAATATCTCATAGAATACACAACATTTGATTATGATAAATCCGAATATGTGCTAAGTTTGTTGACTATACACCAATACCCAGTTTCAATGAGCATATGAATGTTTAAACAGAAGATTTCATACTGTGTTTTGTAAATGCTTCCAAAACTCCATGTAGAAAAAGGTACGGAAAACACACAAAACAAAATAATTTCCACAATGACATTATTTAATCAACGAATCGGTTTTGGAAATGCATTAAACAGAAAGCTTAACTCACACGGATCCGCGATGTATAACGAAATAGTAATTAAAACATCATTACCTATGTAAAACGCGTATATTAAAAGCACATAATCATTGTAAACAATTAAAAAAACTTAACTGCTATGTATATGAAAACCTTTAACAAGTAAATTACAATGTCCATAGTTTTCTTTATACAAAAAAAAATCATTAAAATTTTGTTATTATTAAGATTATGATTCATTTAATCATCATGAGTAATTTCTGTCTCTACATGGAACAATTATGAAAACATATATTTAGACAAAACAAAGAAAAAATTTCATAAAATGGTAGAACATATGTGTAATGAGAATATTCTATACGCAATAGTAATAATTTCTTGCAAGAATTACCCAATTCTAATGAAAATACGAAATCTAAGGAAATTATGTAATGATAGCGTTATGCGAAGTTTAATGGTATGCAACACACTGAACACACGTTTCCTGTAGAAATTAGAATATGCAACACACCATACTCTAGTCTTGTATCTCGAAAGGATTGCATATTCTACATTTCTAGTTGTATTTATTTAAAAAAATCAATTAAGTCGAAAATAAAACTACATATTATGTAAATGTGAAGCGGTGCGGGTGTTACGACATCTGTATTTAAAGTAATGCAGTTGACGCTACGGTGCGTTATTTTACCGGCAACCTTTGGCGCTAAATTCAAACTAGGACAAACGTCGCCATCCCTAGGGAGAGCTCCCCCAACAGTGCTAAATGCATTAGGCAAGACCCAATGGGGAGGTTATGCTCAAAAACCTAATTACTCACCCTATACTTCCGGCCCTGCGTTTTTGAATAACCTTCGTTGGATCAGTACCTAAAATAGAAAAAAAATGTAATCACATCTATCAACCTGCCTGATGTTACATAATTCACATGTACATTTGTCGAGTTGCTTTTTTGTTTGTCTAGAAAAACTATATGAGTGGTATGATAAGAAGCTATTTGTATAGGGAACACCTTAGGTACAATGTGTGTATGTGTGAGTGCACGGAGCAATGCCATTTTGCTTGTTACTGCAAAAAAAAATCTGGTGAATCCTAGAACATGAGAAAAAAATTAAAATTATTGAGATCAATAGTTAATTTAAAAGGTAAAACACATGATTAGAGTCTTATTGGATTAACACCGACATTGCAGTAACATTTAGACAAACAGCAAACAACATTAAACATAGGTATTATAGAACAAATTGTGATGGTGCGGTAAGAATGTGAATGGAATAATGTTGTGCTAGGATGATTGTATTGAGAAATGTATTGTGTACAGTGGTTTCCCCAATTGGATGCTTTCGGGGCAGTGTCAAATCCAACAGTGGTTGTTTGGTATTAATAAATTAAAGACATGAGTAAGAGACATGAACAACATCAACAAAAAATATATGTGGTGTATGGAATAAAAAAAACAATAAATAAATAACAGATAGAGAAAGACTAGAAGAAATACTAGCCTGGTACTGGATGAGTTAAAGCAGACATCTGTATTATAAACCATGCATGAAATTTTGTTTTATTTTTACTTCTAAGAATCACAGACACACCAAATTCTTAAACTATTTTCACACAGAATAGTAACGGAAATTTATTTACTAACAATAAAAATCTCACAACTGTTTACAACAGAGACACCGCCATACTAGAAAAAGTGTCCGCTAGGGTGGGAGGCGACTATTATACCTCATTCACTAGACTGGGGATGTTGCCAAACCCTCACGGAAATCCCTTCGCGACCAACTTCATCCTACCCTCTAAGCTACCCTTCGATACTAGAGTACACCATCCACCACCCAACTTCCTGTTCATTCCTATTTATAAATCGGGGTATCAACACCATATGTGGAACAGCCATTTTCCAAAAACCCTTACCATCATATACCAAAACCATTTATAGATTATTTTTTGATAATACTACTTTATATGACAAAATAAGTACATACATTTATTTAAATATAATGAGTTAGCATAGCAATTACGTAGCATTGCCATGTTGCGGACAGCTTTTCTTCGTCCTCTACTATTTATGTAGGGGACAAGATGCACCCTTATTTAGAAACACCCCAAGGGTATAAAAAAATACTACCCGCGTTGCCAAATCTAGATATATGTATGTTGCAATAACTAGGACAAATTCAAAAAACTTTATATCGATTTGAACTCCTTGGAATTTCAATATAATTATATTTACTGTTATAAATTGAGCGTTTTTTGTGAAATAGTCTACCGTTATTCCATTTTTATTTTGCAAAGGTTGCTAAATGATTCTAGGAACTAAACCAATACAAACATTTTAATGATGTAACTTAAATAAATATATATTTTTAGTGGATTAGCATTCCACTAAAAATATATAAAATTACAAATACCCTTTACCTTACATCTTGCAGTAAGTAATACTTGTCAAGTAATAAGAGTATTGTATGAGCGTTCTACTTGATTCACTTGACGAATAGACAAAGTACGTAATAAAAAACAGGTTGCGTGTAGCCACCTTTCGATAGAGACTAATTAAACAAAGTTACATGAAAAAGAAAAACTGTTGGGTGTACCTGCATAAAACATTTATTTTAAATCAGGTTCTTAATAATAAAAGAAAACACGTACTTCCAGAATAAACTATACATTTTAAAATCAAAAGAGCGGTATTGCTTTTATCTTCAAAACGCAAACAAAGCAATTTTACACCGCACAATTATAAACGAACATAACTGATGGCTTTAAAATTCATTTCATCAGATGATATTTAACATTGGTATGAACTGTGCTTGACAATTAAATATTAAAAAAAAATGGTGTTTATTAAATATCTTGGGTTGTGGACTTACCTTTGAAGGGATCTTTTATTTTGGGTAAATTATGTGATAAGTTACATAAGAAGTTACATAAAATAAAAAAAAGTAGATAGCTTTTAAAAAGTTGTTCGTGTATATTACAATAAAAATTAAAAATTAGTGGTATTTAGCCTAGGTAATACATTTTCTGGAATAGTTAAATATTATATAAATTAAAAAATAATAATAATTAAAAATAATATATATATATTCATATATATACGTTTTTAGCGAAGACAACAAAAAAACAGGTTTGTTTCGTTCTGCTGGACCTATTTTCTTTATATATATATATTAATATATTGATATATCTAAGAATGGGAAGTAAGTAAAAGATCTGAATTTATTTAGCATTTACTTAACTTACATAATGCAATCATACATAAGATGGATTATACCTACAGCCAGAAAAATATCACCACATATTTTAAACTACACTTGAGTCTAGAGATTTGACTGCATATCTACTTATATTCTGCTCTCGCATAAAAAGAGTCCTCATCAAACAATTTTTACGTTGATTTTTCGTCAAATTTTATTTTCATCAATAATACCTAAGTGGGGTGTATAAAACATTTCTAATCGTACATAGAAAATTAAAACTTGTATAAAAAACACCATTTTTTTTTTCGGTACTTCCTTTGTACATTTATTTAATCAATTTGAGACATATATAAAGCATTCGCACAGTTAATACCAAACATGAAAAGAAAAAAATCGTAGAACTGAGATGATGCGCATCAGAAAAGAAATAAAATTAAAAAAATATCATTTGAACGAAATTGGATTTTTTTTGCTTCGAATATAATTAATCATAATAATAGTAACATATTAGATAAATTTCTCCTTGTTTTTCATTTTTGCTGTTTTTGATGATGAAGGGGCGTGTGTGAGTGTGTATTGTGTGTTCCTTTTTCGTATGTGTATGTGTTTTTCGTGTAAAAAAAAAGAACGAAGATAGAGGGCGGGGGGTGTTGTTGTTTCAAGAACAGAAAAATCTGAAATTTATGAAATGAAATTAGAGTAACCAAACAGATAATACACAAGACCTTCGTTTTAAATCCCGTCTTCTGGTGGCGTCTAGTTGACAAATATACAGTATGCGGAATACAGTAAAGAAGTAACTAGATGCCATCAAATATTTTCAGTCTTGTGGTTACGAGAGTTGGGAGGAACTTAAAATAAAAATCTTAAATGTAAGTATATTACATATCAGTTAGTATGGTCAGGCCGAGGGTCCTTACTTTAGCCACCACCACTACTGCCACAGAAAAATTAAAATAAAAAATAATTAAAAAAAATATGTATATAATAATAGAAATGCCGCGACACAAGTTCACCAGCCACATCTCCCACTTGATGTTTTTTTCTTTCTTAATTTCTCCGTTTATATATACTTTTTCTTATATATATATATAATGTATATATATAATAAAACTCCTCTTGCACACTTGTAAAATATTGGTAAAAGTCTGCAATCGCGCTATACAGGAAAAGGTTCTGTACACCAGAGTCAGTCAATTAATCTGTACAGTAAATTATAAACTTCTACAAGGAAAGATTAGCTATGGGATATTTTATAGAGCACTTTAGAGAGTAGCAGCGCCACTTGTTGATCTAAGATTTGGCTCATGACCAGAGCTAGCAGTCGAGACTCTTGTTGTACAAGCAGAGGCCTATTCTCGGGATGTTCTGCGAGGAATACTAGGGTGGAAGCGGCGCGTCTTAACATATCTAAACTTGTACCCATCGAGTCTGGATTGTCACGCAACGCACCAATTCCGTGCTGATTGGCGACACCGAGAGCACTTTGCTCTGCCTGCTCAATGAATGCGACCAATAGCGAGACGCACGGCTGCTGCATCGCAACAACACGGGCCATGCTGCTGTCGGCAGCGGCCATGTAATGCAGCAGGTTTATCGAGAACTCCCGCAGCACTTGATCTTCGGACCGGCACAAATGCTTTGTCAGTACTGTACACAACCTCTCCAGCCTCGAGAACGGCGGCGTCGCTATTACTAAATCCACATTACTATTTGTAACACACAGTTTGCAAAGTGCTTCCAACGCTAATCGCTGCGGTGACAGAAGCGACGAAGGTCCTGCCGACGGGAACGGATCCTGACCCTGCGCCGATGGGCAGATTGCCCAGTGAAGAAGTCCATCAAGCAACGGTCGGGCAATCTCTTCCGGATACTGATCTAGGTCAATTTGTCCCGCGATGTTTGCAGTCGACACAAGTACATTCTCCCTGATTTGCAATAGAAATTCCCACCACCATTCGCCCTCGCCCTGCAGGCTGCTGCACGAATCCGCAAAATCTGCGTCCTCCTGAAACAAAACCACCTACTCTTAAAATTCCATCAATCATTGCATATAACAAACATGGACACGCACATAGTTGTGCCGTATCCATGTGGTTTTCGAAAAAAGCGATACGAACCTCCCGATCATAATTCCTCGTCTTCAGCGTCCGCGCGGGATGCTCGTGATGTAGCAGCAGCAACTTGCCGACAAGACCCAGGAAACTGGAACTCTTCGCAAACTCGCCCTCGTTCCCGGGGACAAAGGTCAGACTCCTCAGGATGTTCGATATACACACGCACCGTTTCCCGACGCAATCCTGGCTCTCGGTGAGTAGAACCAGACTTGCCTCATCCCTTGTGTAAGCTTCGTCCTCGTAATCAGACATGCGTTTCCGTTTTAATGTGCCCGCTACGTCGCGCACTTTATTTTTGGAATCATCATCATCTCTACACTCACCATCGTCACCATTCAGATCTACGTCACTCGGAGCTCTTTGCTGCTCACGACAGTTCACATTTTCACTCACTTGCACCGTCGTCTTGGCAGTTTCAGTCGTGTTCTTTTCTTTCAAGTCCAAAACAAGCAAGTCATTCTCTTCCGGCGTATCCTTTTTAATTCGAGATATCACATCACTTAATGTTTTTGTCCTACGTTTTTTGTCACTAGGTTTGATTGCCGAAATCACTTCGGGCGGGGGAGATTTGCAGGGCTCAGATTTAATCACCGTTCCGCTGCCGTCTTCCTTCTCGGTTTCCTCGTCCTCATCCTCTTCTTCTTGATCCTCATTCTCTTCCTTCACTTGACATTTCTTGTCATCTAACATCCTATTGAACGGAATGCGTCCGAACTCCGCTTGGAAGGTCGGCAAGATGTGATCAGCCGTTAGATGCCAGGGATCGGTGACTATTTCTGCTAAAATATTAATACCAGCTGCATCGCCCCGCGTATCCCAATCTTTGTGGTGATCGTGTATAAAAATGTCATCATGCTTTTCAATAAGTTTCACTTGATAGCCTTTTCGCGTCAAAAATGTAAAATTATTGGTTTTGCTCAAAACCACCGTTCTAGTATCAGGGTTTATCGGAACATCAACTGCACCCAAGTCGTACTCAACCTGGTCAACCTTCCTCTCTGCTGGACATGGTCCATCAAACATATCCGACAGGCTCTTACGAAAATGTTCTAGCAGGAGATCGATTAGTCCGGGCCACTGATTTAAACTGAAGTATGCTATCGCAGTGTCGTCAAACAGCAGCACGTTTAGCATGTCCAAAGCAAAACAACTTTCCGCCAATAGACCAGATCGCAAACACATAATAATTCTCCAGGCGTCTACAGGCCCAATGTCTGCTCTACACAACCTCTTCCTGCGATAAAGCACAGGTACAGTCGCCTCTACACTATCCGGAGGAAAAGTAATCTCTCGTTTTGGCAATTGGCCTGGAGCATAACAACCAGTGTTCGGTACTGGCAGTTGCGGCCCTTTGGCGCCCTGCGGTGGCATTATATTGAACGGTTTTCCTGGTCGCGGTCCTCCGAGCGGTGGTCGCAATGGTGAGCTTTGACCAACACCCGGCGTCGGTATTGCTGACCACTGTTGACCCGGTTGGGATCCTGGCTGATACCCCTGATTCCCTCCTAAAGGATAACGCTCCCATCCTGGTCCAGGAGGACGCGTGTTCTGATTCCACTGTTGTCCTGCAGCGGGCGTGTACTGTCCTCCTCGATACTGAGTGTTGTTCGGCCAGCCGCCTGCAATGAAAAAAAAATAAATAAAATTTTAAGTTACATTCAATAGACCAGTAGTTATTCGTGAAACTTACTGTAAATCTGAGGCCTTTGTTGTCCGCAGAATGGTTGATAACCTTGTTGCTCTTTTGCGAAATCAGGATGTCTTCGTGGACCACCGTGCTGCGGCGGCGGCATATTTTTGTTCGGGGTTGGACCTCCCGAGTAATTTGCAGGAGTTGAACCAGGCTACAAATAGAATCATTAGTTCCATTATATATGTAGCTCGCTATTATAGAAAACATACTTGTTCTGGTCTGTAATATTCCTGCTGTGAGGGATAAGGCGCGCTTCCACCAGGCGATTGTGAATTCGGTCCACCTGGACCAGGGGTACCTGGAGTACCAGTATAAGCAGGTCTAGGTGTGTATCCACCACCAGGTCCCGGAGCGCCACTGGTGCTGCTGCTGCTGCTACCAACATTGTATCTGTAAGGATCCTGCGTAGTTCCCTGCGGAGTAGTAGTGCTCGATTGCGGGGTATTATTGGGACTGGCAGGTGGTGCACTTGAATCTCCGGAATAAGGAGTATATACTGGTCTGGTCGGAGGATATCCCTGTCCTCCAGGATATGGGGAATACTGGTCAGGCGGCGCTCCGGGTCCAGGTCCAGGAGCGGAATACTGGTTATAAGTACCAGCAGTTTGCCCGCTATATGACTGTCCTTGTGGTCGTGGTGATGTACCAGAAGTATAAGGTTGATGTGGTCCACCCGGAAACGAACCTCCTCTTGGCGGAGGACTAGGAGATACGTCATCGAATGGATTCGACACATTAACATTATCCGAAGCCCCGCCTGCAGGGCCAGGACCACCGGGTGTAGCATTTCCTAAGTGGTTGCTACCTGCAGTTCCTTTAAGAAAAATAACGAACAACCGTAAGATATAACACAAAGCAATTTAAGAAGCTACATGGCAATACCATTGGACGTTGCATCTAATTCAATCATTTAATTTAATAATACAAATCGAAACTACACGAACTAAGTGGATAAAATATAGACGAAATGTAAATTCGACATTTTTTTGTGATTTTGCTCAACTAAAAGCAAAGAAAAAGTAATCTTTTTTCTTCGTTTTTTTTTGTATGATCGTGAATCGCACGGTGTATTTTGATATTTACCTCCGTGTGGTGAAGGCGCGTTTGCTTGTGACGATGGTCTATGTGGTGGAGTATTATAATCAGGATTTCCTCCTGGTGGATAGGCGTAGGGACCATAACCGTCCATGGATGCACCACCAGAACCGGGTGCAGGGAACGAATCCTGCGAGTTTGATGAACCCGGGGAAGGAACAGAAGCTGCCTTGGCACTCTTCTTCTTTGAAGACGCTTCTACTTGATTTATGATCGGCTGAGGATCAATGCCACCACGGTCAAAATGACATTCAAACGCCAACAAATTTTTCGTGTAGTGTTTTCGTAACGTGTATGCGGCGCTAGATGAGGCACCGATACCTAACATTCCTGCAATATCTTTCCACGTTTTATTTTTCGTCACCTGCAAGTTATAATGAACATAAATGAAATGCAATGACAGGTGGTAACATCAACTTACCTCCATAAAGCCTCCCCTATCTTTAACGTAAACATATAGACGGAAAAGATCAAGGGGATTCTTTGAAATAGTTGGGCACGTTGTGATGGGCGTTCTTCTCTCTTCCATGAATGCTAGAAGCTTATCGAGCCAAGTTCTCCTATCTGGACTATCATCCATATCATACAGTTTACTCAAGCTGTCCGTTTTCTGTAAAGCAATAATCTGGTAAGTTCTTAAGTCCTAGACTACTTTGCGTAAGCTATGGTTATGAGAAGCGGTAATCTGTTTTCTTTTGTTATGATTATGCAGACATGCTATGGTGCAAGCAATAATATTATAAAATAACGACAATTAAATATATATGCATATAAACCTTTGAACGGTATGTTTCCTGAGGTGGCACATGGCTGTTAAATACCTGTAAATACCACTAATTGTTAGCAAAAAGTAATATACAAAATAAACTTATAGTAATCATAATAAGTTCTTCTTTTGCAGGATAATATTAAACAGCTCCGCAGTTACTCATTGGGTACAAATGAATAGAAAATATTTCATATCAAATGGACAACACTTACTGGACTTGCTGGAGTTCTGGGCCAACTTGGGCTGCTAAGATCGCCATATTCTTCGTGCATGGAGTTCATACTAGCAGCCCCTGGCGAAGGCACGGTGCTTTGGGGCGTTGTCGGGTGACTATAATTATGACGTTTTGGTGTCGTACACTGTGGATCTTCACCTGATGCTAAATAATACAAAATAATCATATAAAATAAAAGTACCGACTGGATTGTTGATTTTGAGTTTTACCTGCAGATGCATTCGAAAGTGTAGATTGCTGGGATCCCTCATCGATTTGTGTACCATCCGGACCGGTGGTAACAACGGACGTTACGGAGCCTCCGGCGGCGGACGTAACATGCGTGGCTAAACTTCCGGCTGCAGTTGTGGTGATGCCATTGTCCATCATTTCGGAAACCATTGGATGATGGGAATTAGGGGTAGAGCTGGGCGGTGGCATGGGACCGTCGTGGGGATGGTTATTTGGTAAATGTGGGCTAGTGGCCGGCGGCATATTGGGAGGACCCATGCTGGGCGGCGGACCCATGCCACTGTGATGGTGTCCCGAGGGCGGCGGACCCATGTGGTAGTTTTGTGGGGGACTTTGACTGGGTGGCATCGGTGTCTGAGAATTGCCAAAACCCAAAACCTTTTGTTGTAAATGCTGCTTGAGGTAGAGAGGCGGTCTCGTTGGACCTGGTGATGGGGAGTTGGGGCTCGGCGGCGGTCCGTTGCCCTTACCCGGTATGTGGTTACCCGAACTGACGGTGGGACCGCCGGGCCAAGTCTGTTGGTAAGGTGGGAACTGGGAGTTGCCCATATGGTTCGGCCCTGTTCTGTTAGGATACTGTTGCGGAGGCATACTATTGTTCGGCGGCGCTTGCGACGACGGTTGTCCATAGCCTTGGTTCGGGTACTGCGGCCTCGCGGGATAATTTCCTTGCTGGTATTGCGGATTCGCTTGGTACAAAGGCATCTGCTGGCCGGCCGAAGGCACCATCCCCGGATGTCCCTTGTAGCCGTGCATATGGGGCGGCGGGTAACTGCCTTGCGTAGCCATCGCCGGTGAATGGCTCATCCTTGTTGATCCACTGCCATCGGATTGACCACTCGAAGGACGCGGAGGCATCGGAATGTTTTGCTGACCTGCAAACCAAATCGAAGTGTTACATTTCTGTCTCCAAAACCAACTATTATACGCGTAATCCATTGCTAATTGCCGAGGACACTATAATGAAGACACTTCAGAATCCGCCAACAAATTACCAGGATTGCCGATTCGAAACTGAACCAAGTTTCCGATTGCAATTGAATTTATGCTCACGTGTAAGGTGTACATTTGCGTCAGAGGGATGGTTGTTACATACAACTGCGTGGATGGCAGTGTTGCATCATCATATATATATATGGGGGTGTAAGAATAGGCACAAAGCAGACGTGATGACTGGATAACTCTGGAATTGGCAGCGCCCGGGGACGGGGTAGGTAGGGGATACTGGGGGTTTGTTGGGGTTGGGGCGGTGTTTGGGTGGCTTGGTTAGGGTAAAATCTGGAATGTTCGTAGTAAAATGTAGGTCAATGTTGAGGAGACCCCCATTTTATCGAACATCCGCGAGAGTAGTAGTAGTACTCAATGAATCCACCACGTGGTAACGAATGCAGTTTGGAACACGTGAGAAGTCCAGCAATTAACAAAAGTTAACTTGTTTTTGTTTACTTACCGACTGCTGGAGACATGGACCTGGAACCCGTCGAACCCGTAGGGGAAGGCGTCGGCCTCATCCCCTGCGAATTCGGTGTTCCGGGTGCAGGTCCTCCCGAACTATCATTGCTATTCCCACCACTTAAATCCTGCAACAAACAAAAATAAAACGTTTTAAAACGAGGAACAAAACAATAAAAGTTAATTATCGAATAATAGCCATAAACACAAATTCATTATTCAAACTCTGCAGCCATACACACTATGTAAATATAAACTGTAAATACCAAAATCAAATAATTCTACCATCAAACAATAAACGAAAAGGAGAAAAACAGCATAACTTTTTTCTTTCCGTTGTTGTCCTTAGTTCTATTTTATGTGAACATGTGATTTACAACAAAATCAGTTCATGCTGATATTAGTTGACCTTTGTTGCGATTAGAAACAAATTTCGTGAGGCGCGAAATTGATATTGCAAGCAAGTCGGAGGCGGAATAAGACGACTTCCATTCAGTTGCCCGTAGGGCCGTAACGTGTGAGAATTTTAACGACGGAATCAATTTGGAAAATATTTCAATTACGGCGAAGTGATTTCCCCGCCAATTTACGAAATCGCCGGCAATTTAAAAGACCAAGCCAAGCGCCATTAAAAATCCATTCCGGGTGATAGGACGGATGAGGACGGTCGCGCTGTGCGTTTTGGCTCTGATTGCTGACGACCTGCCGCTTTCTAATTGCCGGATAACAACTGCTTCCGAGAATTATCCAGAAGAATAAGTTTATCCTTACGTTCTTAGGAATCACATCAATCTTTGATGGTTTGATGGTTAAAGTCTGCCTTCTAAGAATTTTCTAATGACTTAACTGTTTGCGAGTGTTCGCCATATTTCTTGGATGAACGTCTCCATAGTTTATACTGTAAAGCAGCAAAATTAAAATAATTGATTTTTGCTTTGTTTTAAGTTATTACAGGTTTCCTTAATGCATGTTATAACTTACATAATAAAATGCATTTATAAAGAAATAAAATATCTGCATTAGAAATAGTACAGTAAATATAATTTTATCACTTAAACAAACTCTTTATCGGTTGTAGTAAAATTACATTTGTGGCGTTTTGATTAGATAAAACGCACGTTAGTAATTGATCCATGAATTGACCAAACGTGATATTCCATTTGCAGATTTACATTTTGCAACAAAGAAGTAAACAACATTTCTACAACAATCTTAGATTTGGAAAATGAAAAAATACATACATTTATTAGATATTATATGTATAATGAAGTATGAACAATTGTTCAATGCTTTATAGACAATAATGAAGTCTTGCAGCATAAAAGTACGCTGAACACATTGGATAAAATGGAACAAACATTTTTTTTTATTTAAGTGATTCTATTTTGCGAAAGCGTACTGGAACAATGAAATAATCATTTTCACATGGTAGAAGGGGAGCGGCCATGAATGAAGCCAACAACTGCATTTGCTGCAGCGTGCAGATAGATGGTAAATGGGATGTGTGTTAGTACTGTACCAACGAACACAACATAATAAAATTGAGATTGCGTTTGGAATGCGAATAGAATTGTATGGAGCAGCAGCATCTGATTCACATGGGGGAAGCCAAAGAGATGCGCGCGTATATATGTGTGTAACATTCCAAATGTAGAAAACAGGTTACCCATATTCTGAAATTTAAATGGGCAACAAAGGAGAAAAGAAGACTTAAAAAATGCATGTGTGTACACACACACACACGCGGAACAAAACTAAACTGGGACAAGGACGGTCATGGCGAGGGATGCCAATGTAAATTCTCCTCCAATTAAACCTAACTGTACCGAAAACAAAAATAAAAAGGATGCAGACAAAAGAGAGAAGAACCTAATTTTGCATGCGAACGTGAAAGAAAGAACCATGAACTTGGTCGAGCGAACGCAAATGAATAGAACGAAGAAAGTAAACAGCGCTGCAGTCCCCAAACATTTTTTTTGTAAGGACAAACAAGGTTTTTGAGCTCAGCTCCATTGTTGTCAAACTTAACGGAACGCACGTGACGTCACCCCGGTGGCGGCACAGGAGGAGAAAATGATAAATAATCGAAAATGCGAAACATCATCATTATATACAACAACAACAACGATGCATCCCCTCATGGATGGTAGGTGTTTCGTTCTATGGTATTTACACGTACCGGTCGAAGCGTATTCCATATACTTTAGTGTAGGCCTGGCAGGTATGAGCTGAAGCGTTGGCGGGATTGTAATAAACACACTTAGTTCGAGGGATGTATACCATGTACTATAAACTAGAAAGTTGTATCCTTTCTGCACTTGGGGTTGCTGGACGATAGTATCACTGTAGAATCCAAGAACTGCCGGTGGAGCGCTCGAAACAGCATTTAAATTTTTGAACTTTTGAACATATCCATCTGCATGCGTGTGTACATCAAAACTACAACAACATCCGTGGATGGGTTACGCGAACTGCTGTGGGATATCGGCCACTTGTTTATTTATTTTGTTGCTTGTCCTCTCTCTTCTATAGGTGTATCTGCTTGCTGGTATTTGATGTTTCTCTCGGACGAGCGGCAACGCACTGGATTATACGTGTGCAACGGTTAATTCGAACACGAGACATGGGACTAGACCGCCATCGCAGCGCACAGCCTGCCAACCGGTGGACGAGGACGGAACCACGTGCGAGAGAAGGACGAACGCGTATACCATTGGAGCAATGAACATGCAACTAGAAACTGGCTGCTTGGTTGCTTGCTAGCTAGCTAGCAAGGGACCGCGGGGTTCCTCCATTCGCCCGACCGCACCTATCTAACCAACATGCGCAGTTGCCAAACCGTACCAGCGCGCCATCAACCATCGAACAACACGAGGAGGAGAGGAGAAAAAGGCATACTACGCGCGCCAAGCCGGAGAACGCACTCCACTCTACAAACCAGGGGACCATCCCAAATACCCAACCATGCCTTCTGCCCCTAACCATGAACACGCACAGCTAGATTTCCACGTACCATCGAAGACAAAACAACAACAAAAATATATCCGAACCGTTCTCCTAGGCGACTTTCCACGAACACAACTCAAACTGACAACCACGCGTACCCTTTTCAATAATTCACGTTCCGAAAATAAAAAGAACCACACTGTATATACGTATACATATATTACGCATGCATATATTCGTCCCGCCAAATAAACAATAAAGAAACGTTCGAGGACTGCTGGCCCGAACATGCATCATAAACGACAACAATAAAAAATCATTATAAATTCAGCTTTCAACGTTAATGATATTTTACAACCTTCTATGTCTAAATTTCTAATGTCATTTTATAACGTAATAAACAACAACTTTGGTAAAGTTTTACATTACAAAATGTTAAATTATATGAGTATAGCTTAATTACTTCCAAAAAAATAAACTTACTCACTCATTTCATCTACTTAAGTTAATTTATTCTTAAGTAATTCATATTTTGTAATATTATTTCTATATTGCAATTCAATTATGACGAATTTTAACCAGGTTTTTAACTTGGTAAACTAAATAAATAAAACATTGACTCTATTAGGGAATAACGATTTCATAATTAATTCAATTATTGTCATTAAGCTAAATTTGATTTTGATATATAATTAATTAAAAATTGATCATTAACAGCACTTTACTATTTTCAATAGTTTTCTAGCATCCTAACCAAACTTAATGAATATACAAATAATTAAATGAAATGCACACTCACTGTAAATGTAAGTCATCGAAAGCTATAAACGTAAAACTGGTAATTGCAACGTAAAGTTTGAACGCAATATCGATATTGGTCAGTAAATATGAATTGGAGAATACAAATAGAAGTGCAGTTTAGCACTTGAGCGATTGATTTAGGGTGCAACCGATTGTATAAATATTTCATTCCTAAACTATTTTCAATCATTCAATAATATAACTACTATGGCGTAATGTCTTTCACTGTTCGATAATTAATTCCTTCGCATTTGCAAGCTCGAGAGCTTCACTACTTAATTATATATACCAGTGCAGAAAAAAACTATATAAAAGACGAAGAACCGTTTTACAGTCCTCTATTTATTTGCAAATTGAAAAATCAACAGTGGCTACTGCTTTCACAGGGCACTCTGAAAATACACTTATTTAGTAAATTAACTAGACTAGCTTTGTTTACATAGCGTAGGAGCAGTGCTATGAACATTATAAAAAAAATATGTATGTTTGTACTGAGAAAACTAATGTATTTTTAGTGAGATCATCAAATATACATTTAAAAGAAATTTTTATGATGTGACCGTATTTTTCTTCTTCAAAACATATACCAAATTTAATTAAAGACATAAATTCAATAAACAATTTAAAATATGCAAAAATAAAACAAAAACTGACGTAAATATCCTTTGTTGTCGTTGAAATTCGCTTGCAATAAGTTGAATAAAAACATAGAACGGAACAATGAAGCATTGCTTCTGTAAACAGTAAATAAAGTTTAAGCCTAGTAAATATAAAGGTAACTATAAAAATATTTGTTCGTTTTTTGCAACAAACACGGAGTATAATCATCTAGGTGATATTAAAGCCTCTTAGGACTGGTCCACCAGACTCCTATAGAAATGTAACAACTAATCTAATGCAGATGTGAAAATGACAAAAATTAAATCCCCGTGAATTATTAGGGACTCTAGAACAATGTTACCAGAACCGAATGCAAACTATTGTCTCTAATTAAATCTCATAACAATTATCCCGTAGCTTACTTTACGTATATGCAACGCAGTGCTTACTATAACTGAAATAACTTATGAATAACGTTTCTTTTCTTTGAGCTAATGATGTCATTATTGACTAATATTAGAGCTATTTGAAATAAGTACGTTTGTGGTGTTTTTGTTTTGAGAGATTGGAAATGTGCATGTGCTTAAAACGATTTACTAGTTTCGCGAGGTTTATTATGCAATAAAAAAGGCTGTTTTCTATCAAATGCGACACAATGGAAATAAGCTTTTCGATATCAACGAGTTCATGTTGCCAATTTCGAGATTGTTTGTAAATGTTTATAAATATTTGTACACATGTGCATAATATGCAAAAAGAAAAGGTTGCTTTTTCCAGTTCGTAATAAAAACATTGAAATAATCAATACTAGTTGATTTAACGGATATTTGTATTTCATGACACGTTACCAGTAAGTATAAAAATAATGACACATGGAAATATCGGAACTGTTATTGTGATGTAACAGAATACGAATTGTAGAAGTGATTTGTACAAACGATACAAAATGTGTACGGTAGCTAAATATATACATAAAAAATTGTGTAAAGCTTTAGACATTAAAACACTAAAAGCAACATTTACAAAAATAGCAATATTGATGGAAATACCGAATCGAATTTGATTCGTGATCAAATCTTGAATTGATGCATGTCGAAAACAAAGTCTGCGAATTTCAACGAAAACGCCGTTTAAATGCAGCTGGACGCCAATCAATCTGTCGCGTAAGCATAATAAATGTCATGGATTGATTTTAATGGTTTTTCGTGAAACGATTATTACTTCAACCGCGGATTGGATTCTCCGATAAAATACGTGCAGGACGCAGCTTTCCGAGAGAGGAGGTATTCGTTAATAAATCGTGGAATTACTACATAAAACAACGAGGGCGTAGTAAAAATAGTATATCAAACATGTGTATGTGTTAAAGGGGAGAAAATACTTCATCTGCAATATATATATATAAACACACATATATATATATATATGGAAGATGAAAGATTCATTCATAAACACAGCAGGTGATCGATGCCAGTTTGCGTCGGAGTGAGTGTGAAAAGGTTTTTATCAGAAGTTACTACGTAACAACACAAAACAAACGGAGGAATAAAAAAAAACCTGCTTCGAGGTTGGGCTCGGATGCGAAAAGAGCAGGAAGAGATTAACATTAGGGTAGGTCCTAATTTACTTCCCGGTTCCTGAATTGCCGTTTTCCCTTTCTCGCTCTCTCACATAAACACGTACACGCGTGCACCCTCCTAACCCACCCACCCACAACATTCTGCATATAAACCTCTGGGCTGTAGAGGAAATGGGAGAGGAATCCTGGCAGCATGTGGACTTCCTTTTTGGAGTGGCAAAGTGACGAGGAGGGAAACAAGTTAGTAAATCAAGAGAGAGAGAACTTGAATGGAATACACAATAACCCAACATAATTGGCAGCAGAACTGTAGTAAGGTCACAAGCACACATTCACAAACCACATATACACACATGTATGAATCTGTGTATGCTCAAACAACAGCTGTTACGTCACGTCGTGTTTTAGTGTATATCAAAGAGAGAAAATTACAATTATAAACTTGCTAATCGATACAAGTTCGCGCGGATGCGAAAGGGAAATTCCGAAACAGCTGATTGAACCTCAACCTATCCACCAAACTCATATTTATTCATCGCGCTCATATATATATATATATCTATACATACATTTATATTTTGATTTATATGTACACACCATTGCAAACCTCTTTTTGCATGTTGGATCTTTCATTAAATATTAACCGTGTTGTGTTTGCTCTCCGCACAGTCTCTTCATTTATTGTGTTCATTTCCTCTTGTCGGAATAAAAACATTGAAAAATAAAAGTGCAACTCGAAATCGAAAGTTGTAGTCGGCGAGGAAGGAGAGAAAGCGCTTTTCAAGTATAAATCAAGATGACTTACACAGTAGCCTCCATCTCCATGCTCTCCTCGTTCTCGGAGATTTTCACCCCGCTTCACATGTTCTATCCACCATCCATTGTGTCTCACAGTTTTCCAACTTTTTTTTTGTTCGTCTATTCTTGTTGTTGTAGTTGTTGACAGAATCGCCTGGCAAGATCTCTTTGAAGATCCGAAATCAAGTGCAATAACAACAGCGTAGTAGCTTTGTGAGTTAACAAACAAACGAAGAGCAAAAGTAATTGGGTAGGTTGATATCCATGGATGTAGCAAACACGTCCCGATTAAAAATACTCATTTTAAAGGTAGGAAGGAAATAGCAATCCTTAAAAAGTTTTTCAAGTTTTATTTTATATTTATTTTTGAAAAAAATATATTTTGTAACGCCACCTAACGACGAACATTAGACATACATATAGCTTGGCTTACAGTATGGAATCGATATTTTATATCATTGTTGACTATTGTTATATAACTAAGCTACTTAAGTAATTGTCAAAATTGACTTTATTTTCGTAGCACGTACAGCATTTGAAGGCGGCGTTGAGTATAAAAAGTATCTTTAGTTGAATTGAAATAAAAGTAATTCGCAAATAGATAAATTGATATTTTGAGAATAAAAGTTAGATGCACTAAGATGTTATCCTTTTGAAGTTATAGTTACGATGTTATAACCTGAAATCGAGCGGGTTGAAGGGAGATGCGATAGGGTAGAGGCACGTGACTGCGATAGGGAGAGGGCCGCTACGAAATCAATTTTTCCCCTTGAGCGTTTTGTGCAAGGTTTCTAATTTTGCTAAATTGTTGAACGTAACGAAATTAGTGGAGGAGACGCAATCGCCCTCGTTTCCATCACACTGATGGAAGGAAGGACGAAAATGCAAATCCGATTTCAACAGCAGAAAAAAAAAACAACCGGCCCTAGTGTTCACCCCCTAAGCTAGTTGCATCATCTCTCGTGAACTTGAATTCGCATTGCGCTTCGTAAAACGGGGTTCGGATTTCACATACATATATATACAACCAAACAACCCCCGACACGACGACCCACCACCACCACCCCCAAACCAACCAAACGCACAACGTGACGGTTTTAAGGTCAGGGTTATGCAGAGCTTTCACGGGATGGAGGTTTGGTTACGCTTTCGCTTCTGTTTGCACACGTTGTTGTATTATATCTTCTTTTTGCGTGCATGTGCGTCGTTTTTCTCTGTTTTGTCTGTGTCTGTTCTGCTATGCTATGCTCCCCCAGACATACCTACAACTGACAGGATCCCCACTAATTGACGTTCTCGTTTCGCGCGATTATTAGAATTCGAACTCGTGTAACGAATTCAATGCAATGCCTGGTACAACGCACCGGCATTTTATAGGGTATACAGGGGGCGGCTTTATGGTCAATAAAAAGAAAATTTAGAATAAATTTATCATTCAAAAACAGACAAAGGCCTGAGAATGATAAATGGCAGGGCATAGAAATATAGGAGAGAATGTCCAGGCAAACAAACAAGGCGTGCAATGGTGTGGATAGATAGAGACAGAGATGGAGGAGGAGTGAGAGGGAAAGAGAGAGAGTGCAACCCAGGCTAAATGCAGTGCAGTGTACTGTAGCAGGCGACGTTGCCAGAGCTCCAAGTCCAATCAATAACGAGCGGCACTCGACTATCCCCCCAACCTTAAACCCGGCAACGTGGCGCTACTTTGGAGCCACTCCGCTCTACGAGAAAGCCGCAAAACAACGCGAACCCATCCAATATATACCTCCATATATATGTATATGTAGTATATATCCCCCAATGATATTATACCGAATTACGTTTATCAATTTGACGAACGACAAACGTTGCAATCTCGAAGATTAACGACAATAAAACGCGACCTGGAAAGCTCCCCATTTCATGAGCAAAAACAAGTAGACCCCTATTGAAAACCCACCCCCTCACCCTATTGTCGACGAGAACTTGGCCTTTTATATAAAAGTTACTCCGAATGCACGAAACTATTTTACGCTGCAAACAAGGGAAAGTTATTTAAAACCACCCGTCGCATCCCACACCCCGAGCCACCCCTTCTCACACCATTTGCAAAACGCTATTTAGTTTACAACCTGTTGTGCCATTCACATCGAACGTTCAAAGAACAAACATAAAAAACATAAAATTCGAGGTGCTGGCATTCGTAACGCAATTTCGATATTTCACGTGCAAAATTTGTTTATTTGCCACTGGAAAATTGTATGTCGCCCAACCTACATCCAATTAAAACTCCTCTTCCGTTAAAGTCGCATTGGTTCGCATTTTTCATGTACTTTGTTTTAATTTTGATTCTTGCCTTCTTGTTCTTTCAATTTAAATAATGGACGGCAAAGTTAAATTAACAAAGTTATCTGGAGGACGGCGAGATTAAGTGGATGTGTGTGTGGCTATATGCTATACGCTATATGTACGAGCGGTAAAGTGTTTCGTTTGGCTGGATGGAAACGTAGATTGAATGAATACAGCGCGTTTCAACTTTGAACGCTAATCTCTGTACGTACTTAACAAGGCATCAGAGGCCGGGCGTGTGCCGCGACCAATTTAACAAACCGGTCAATTACATCACAAACATCCATCGATTTGCATTATGCAGGAATGAATTAATCATGTCATGAATTAGGCAAAGATCGTGCCGAACATGTGACAAGTCTTGGTAGTCCTTTGGCAGATGCCATTAGCCAAAGCCACCGGGGACAAATGTACCTTGCATCCTCTTCAACTACTCTACTCCACATATGTCTGATTAGCATGCATTCATTGAGAGTCGACTGCGCTGCCAAAACTTTGCAGTCCCACAACTGAAATCCCAAGTTTGCCGCCCCCAACATTTATTATAACTCACGACAATTGCTGTTCCTTTCATACACAGAAAGACACTCGCACACAATCCGTGATTTAAGTAGTTCTTCGTTTCTATTAGCCTAATTACTTCAATCAAAGTTCCTTAACGCACGCGGCGCTTCATTACTACCCTTGTTTGTACTCATAGCTATAGAAATAATTGATTCAAACTTTATCATCTGTACATAATATAATAACAACTTTAGAAATACTCCCCGTTCAATATAAAATAATACCCTATTACATAACGTACTTGAATGCAAGGTTAGAAGGAAACTTCTGCTATTTATGTACCAATGGAAATATTCCTCACAATCCTGAGGTCTTCCAAGGTCTATTGTATACATTTTCTGTGCCATCGATGCAAACTTTCCATACTAGTATTGTAACAGGGTGCACAAATAAAACAGTTACAAAGTGTAAACTGAAGGCTTATTCAATAAACAAAACATAAATTAAAACATTGTTTCAATAGAGAATACATTTCAGTTGTTGTTTCCCAATTTCATAATTCATACAATGATGATGAAATTAAACTATTTACTACTATTCGTAGCCTATTGTAAAAATTTACTGTTATCGATTAAAGTTATATAATAGCAGATTATAACAGTGTGTGAATTTAAATACGATTTTTACCATTTACGATTATATAATCAGTAGCGATGACCTAGGTTAACTTTTCGAAATGTTCGATCTAGTTTACATATTTTATCGTGTTTCCAGATCACTGGAACTCACGCTCATAAATAACAGCATCATCTATGGAGGGTTGAAACGCACAAAGGACTAATAAAACAGGTGCATGTGGTTATTTATTTTTAAAGGTTGTACCTTTTTTTCGAGGGGTTGTCTGTACCAAAAATTATATTCCAGGCTAACGAGCGGCGCAGGAAATGAGAAGGGTTACGGGACAAATTACCTTATTTTCCCGACGGATGGAATTTACCGGTAATGTCGCAGACGAATGAATGGGGCTTCGAGTTCGCCTCGACAGAAATAAAAAAAACTAGAAAAAAAAATTGCAACGCTTAAATAACATCGATTCGCATTTCCCGGACGACGTCGTAATCCGTTCTCTTCGATTTGCGTTTGTTACGTTTCCGATGGTCACGCGACATTTATGAGTATGGAATAAAAGAAACGGCAACAACATACATGACGGCAGTGTTTTGGCGATGTGATGCAATTTGAATGATACAATGTCCACGTCATGTGTACAGCAGCAGGCAGTGCAGTAATACCGCATGCAACATTGATAAGGGCCGCCCCCAACCCCCCAGGCCTCGATACTACTGCAAATTGATTAATTAGGGGTTGTCAGGATCGGTCGATTAATTAATTAAATCTAATTAACGATTAATTATCTCTGTACTATCAGGAACAGAAGTCGGCTTATTTTATTAGTTTAATTGGTACCACATCAGCACCAGTAGTTAAGCCTTATCCTTTGCAGAGTTCCAATTTTAGGTAAGGATAACTTCAAATACTTGGAAAATTTGTTTCCAGACGAAACTGTGCATCAATAATAAAACTCTGTGAATGTAGCTTCTTCGTAAATCTTCATACCGCGTATGCATCAAAATTCCATTACAATATTGCTGTAAACAGCTTTAAATTCATTTGAAATGAAACGAGTATTACAAACAGGTTTGACTTATTCTATTAGTTTAATTGGAGCTTCATCTTCTCTGTCTGGTGGGTTGTCAAAGGACTGGAATTATCTGAGGAACAAAGGCTCTCTGAACGTGGCATTACTTTAGTTGATTTGTTTGGAAAATATTTACGAAATTTGATGAGAGGACCAAATGGCTTCAGTTTATTCGAGCTGTATACAAATGCAAAGGATTCGCAAAAAGCACGCTATCAGAAGAATAAACACGTTCAATATTAATAAAGTCGGCAGAGACACGACAGAAACAACGAATATAAAAAAGACGAAAAGTATACTAGAGGTAGACTCGAGAATGGCAGTCCTGGTTCAGTGGAGTTGATAAAAGCCTAACGAGAAATGTCGCTCAGATCCAGCTCGGAAAGCCCCACCGGGTCACAGCTTGTATCTAAACACTTTAGCAAATAGCTTATATGCGATTACTCCGACGAAAGCACGCTTATGGCTCTGTTAGTCCTGTCAGCCGAATCACAAAATAACAAAAAAAAATAGAGCTCACAGGGATGAGAGGAAACGGGTACTACGATCAAAAAAGAAACAAGCTTTAAAAATCATTTTCGCCTTCATCGCAACTTTGTTTCTCTAAAATTTCGATTAAAACAAAGGCAACTTATGAAAAGTTTTATTACTTCGGATCAACACAACTCTTTATTTAATTTCTTTCCGTTTCGGACACACGTCTTGATGACTGTGTGATATAAATGAATTAAGGAAAAGGCGAAAATTTAATCGAGTTATAAAAATTTAAGCGAGGATAAAATTGTGCCGTAAAGTGGATAAATTAAATTCGCTGGAACGCGTGAAGTGAGATTATGAAACAAAAGGTGAAAAGGTTCGAATTGAACGCAAACAGAAAGAGCTTCGTATGCAGGTGGGGTGTATTATTCTGCATGCCTGATACGAATCCTCATCATCATCAACATCATCGTCGTGGCTGTGTGATCGTAAAAGTGATGGGCCGTAATTTGCATACGCGGTAAACAGTAATTCATTTAATTCCGCTGTAAATCATGCAAATTACAGGACACGCGTTCGCAGGAGAACGTATGTTCATTCGGGCCTGAATCACGGGGAGACCAAGAATATTACCTGAACCCAACGACGCTGGTTACACAAAAAAAATAATTAAGAAACTCCGAGAATAAGTAGGTGCTGTTTCCTGATATCCAATGGTTGAGAGCTTCCGCCTTTAAACTATACAACGGTTCTCCTCTCCAGGTGTATCGACAGAAAAGCTTCCTGCGACCTAATTGTTTTCTTCGCTTCCCTTTATAGTCGTCACCGCCGTTACTTCATAATTAAACCTTTTATGAATGCTTCAAGTGTGCCAACGAACTTAACAAAAGCGATAGGTTACAAGGAAATTAATTAATTGAAGCAAAAGCACCACCATTTATATCGATATCGATTCACATCAATCATCAGACCTTTCAGAAAAATAACAAACCGTTGCAGTAGCTTTGATTTTCTCATCAGCGATTTTATTATACGAACATCTATCACAATAAAGATTTACGATCCTGAATAATAAAAGCAATAAAAGAAAAACAGAAAATGAATCAGAGCTAAATAAACATCAGCAAGTGGTAATTCAGTTGGCAAATTGAAAGCCCGAAGATCATCGAGCAATTTTAATAGACAACACATTGAGATTGCGTTCGGTTATAAATAAACGAACATGCAATAACAGTTAATCAAAACCGAATTACGTAACGTCTCGAACAAATGAGTTTCCCGGCGGAGTTTATTCATTCGCTTCGTTTATTCAGAGAAGTGCCGGAATCCGCAGAGAAACAAACGAAAATAAAATTAATAGAATAGTCCCAAGAGTCGCGAAGAATATAAAAAAACACTATGATGATGCACAAGAATAACAACTTAAATGAACAGCTGCAAATTCAAACAAAACACTTGTTTTTGGTGTTAAGCAAAACAAACAGAAACTGCATACATCCTTTAGCAACAATGTGGAGTTGTTAATACAACGTGCTGTTTCGAATTGCAGCATTAGATTGCACAAATGTTTTTCTTTGTGCATGCTCTCGGAATAGAATAGAATTTGATCTATATTGTGAAATCTCTGTCGACTCTTACCATATGCTATTTTAGCTTTATATGGGACAGCTGTCAACTGCGTAGAAAAAATGCTCTGTGTAGAGTGGTATAATACATTTGTGGTGTAAAAAGTAGATGTAATATTGAAATTTAGAATGTAGTCTGGATGTGATTTACTGTTTTTATATGATTTCAATGGTTCATAAAGAAAAACGGTTCAAGGGTTAAAGCCCTTAAAAAGAAAATGGGTTCGGGTTCAGAGAAATAGTAGACTCGCAGTGCAAACCGGTTCTGTACTCTGGCGCAGTGAAGCTTTCCATGACTCGCGTATAGATTACATAAACATCATGCAGAATATATCGTATCAAATACTCAATAATAATTCTTATTTCAGAGTATCAAAAAAAAAACTAAAAAATATGAATACGTATCAATGAAATTTTTGTATTTCGAATATCTACTTTTAAATATTTAATATTCGAAGCACTTAGGTAGTACAACATACTATATAGTTAAGCAGGTCAGTTGATGCAATCCTCGTAGCTTTTAAAAGCGCATCACATGGATTTTATCACTAAAACATTGCCATTTTGATTGAGTACGCCATTCGGCGAAATGAAGTCGTAAATGTTAGGTAGCCATCATAAATCGAACAAACAAATGTGTTTAAGAGGTAGAAGTACATGTGAATGTTTCATTTTCAACAAAAATGTTCTCTGCAATGTTGTAATTTTTTATGGTTGACTTGACGTATGTGTAACATGTTATGTAAGATTAAGTACAAATTGGCTGAGTCAGTGCATTGTTTTGATAATGCGAATTAGTCAATTAGCAGTACACGTTTGGAACGAGTTAGGTGGTCAGAACACGAAGAGGCTGGAGCACGCGGCGAACAATTGAAAGGACCAGAATGTAGTGTATACAAACAATTGCCACCCACTTGCATAAAAAGAGAAGCACGTGTTGTCTGCGGCAGCCTCTCGGTCAAGAACACTTGCTAATTATGCAACGGCGTCCCGTGAACGCGGGACCATTAAAATGATGTTCACCAACCCCGTCGGGCAAGGATGAGCTCAGCAAAGGTAAACCCATGGTTTAATTACGTACGAGTAGCTTTGTCGTCGTCTTATTGCCTGATCCCGGAGACGGTGAATGGAATGTTTTTGAAAAGATTTACGAGGTAATTGAATGCTTTACGACGTATGAAATCGTAGCATTTTAATGGCAATTGTTCGGTCGATAAAGTGAATCCTTTAAGAAGGGAAAACATAACCGGAGTGAAATCCGACCGGAGCCGTAAAAGCAAACGTAACAAGAAACCAGTTAACCGGCCATAAAGTCCACCTTTGTTTATTAAAGCTGGCTGCTGCTTCTTGTCATTTGTCGATGGTAGCTCTTTTAAAGATTATTCAATCGACTACTTACCGCTTGATCGGGAGCATGAGCGTTAGGAGTCGTCGGCTGGGCAGGCCTGCTGGGGAATCCCTGGAAAGAGAAACAAAGAAATAAAATCAGTCCTCGATTTTGATTGAAGGTATTATAGTAATTGCAGAATATATCTTAATTCTGCAAATCCAGATTACGGAATTATGGGTGATCCTGCGGAGCTGTCATTTGCGGGATTTTCTCCTAATTCGCATTAATCTGCGACACGGTACGCCAATATAGGCTATGATAGATTTCCCTTGTAGTCCGAACCACGGACAGAGGATAATTGGTCGCATTTACCGGGATGAGGTTTCGGTGATTAATTAGTAATAGAGTGCTTACCTGGTGTTGGTTTGATGGCGGCTGATGAGACGGGCTCGGCGGTAAACCAGGTCCAGGCGAGTGACTTGGAGGTTGCGAGGGTTGCGGGGACGGCTGGCTAGCAGGAACTGACGTCGGCGGCGGGCCAGGACTGCCAGGACCAGTTACCGGAGGTCCGGGCCAACCGCCTCTTCCCTCCCCGTATCCAGGACTCGGGGCGGACAACCCACTGTAGGCAGGAGACAACTGCAAAAGAGCATCAGCGTTAAAAAAAAAATAACAAGAAGTAGATACATCAGTCTGTTTGTGGATCATGATCATGCGGAGGATAGGCATCAGGTAGTCGATAAATTCGTATTTACGAAGTTGACGGCTCGGAATTGGAATGACAATGGGTTGTGACTGACCTAAGCCAACTCTCGTCCCGATTAGATAACTGCTGAAACGAGTAGCCAACTGGCAGTAGCTCGCAGCGGTATAAGTCATGAGGAATTAGTTCGGGTCGGAGGACCACCATCCCATCCGAACCCCCGATCATCATTCGCAACGACCTGCTCTTGCATTACCAACAAAGCCGAAGCTTCTGAATTAATTCCAATTTCATTAAAAAGACCGGAGCTGCTGGAAACCACGTGTTGCTCGATTTAAAATTCCTCAGAATAAGGCTACCCACACATGCCCACAACACAAACATACGCACACACATACACTCGATCACGGAGTAAATACAAAAATCTTTCATTCATAATATTTATGTTTCAGGTCGTGCGGATCAGTCAGCATTTCCCGAAGTCTCGTTTGGGTAAACAGTCTAGCAATCTATTTTTACCTTTCGTTTTCCGCTAAAGCACTTGTCAATTCGATACGTATACATCTCTGAATCTCCGAACACGATACGCGCTTTTCCTCACAAACTGTGGAAAATCAATGCGAACGCGCGCGCATTCTGCTTTACCTTTACATCAAAATATTTGATTTTTACTAATAGCAGTCATTCAAAATATACGATTAATTCGTAACAGTTTCCATTTACCATATCTGAAGTACTAATTAATATTTTTTAAACGTAATTTGTTAAAAATGTATATCAAGAAAAAAGTAATTTGATTAACATTTTAATTTCGGAGAACTATCATGAACTTAAAAAGAATTTGTGTATGAGTATGTTCTCACTAACATATTCGCAAATAAAAAAAATGTATGCGTTACAGGTTTTGCGAGTAAACAAAGCTGGGAGTGCAAAATGCACATCAAACAAAAGATACTTATCGGGAATAAAGCGTAATTAGATGAATGAAACAATCTGGGCCAAAGTATAGCGCACAATCTAATTCCGTCTACAAAAGGGAACATTCGCGTCGCCGGAAATGTATATCTGGAACACAAATGGTGTCCAATTAGTGTTTCCAAATTGTTTGCGCAAACTTGTGCTCGCCCTTTAAAAGCGTACGCGCCTCGGGGCAATTATGCTAAAACTCGCTTTTTGCGGCTCAAAGATCCTCCTCTATTATTTAAAATACGAATCGGTTTTCGCGTTTAAAGTGTTTCCTGCGAACGGATCTTAAAAGGAACATTTTACTTTGCATATAATCATTCTTGTAATATTATTTATATGTATTACGTCTCACTTTCTTTATTGGCATTAATATTACCCTTTGTTCCACCACGTTCAAACATCAATCTTTATTGTGCACTTTTCATAGATAAAACATGAATTATTTCATATCAAGGACGTAAATTAATAACATGATTCTGATTACAAAACTTGCTTCAATACGAAAATATCAAAATTTCACATAACACGGCAGAATAACGTACAGAATATATGAAATGGAATTGATTTCTCGTGATTAAACTTACGGATTATCGAAGGTTCTAAATTGCACCTTGCATAAGTGCAGTATAAACTGCTAGAAAATAATATTTTGCGGTCTTCTTCTGCCATTAAGTTTCACTAACATTTGAATTACGGGTAGGGGACGGCTTCGTGATTCGTAATGCACGAAGTTTTCCTTTGTTGCGCAACGTGGAGCCGACCTTGCTGCTTCTTTTCAATTTAAACAAAAAGTGCTCCTTTGATGTACATTGGAAGCGTGTAACTTGATGTTGTTGGATGCTATTGAAAAGCGCTAATAAACTGGATGTCAATGTTCAAATAACTACGAGAGAAGCGCACTTGGAGGATTCTGTTCCGCTTCAATAGTCCAATAAAATAAGACAAAACATGGAGCATCACAACTTTTCATCCTAAAAATCAAACGGAAACTTAACGTCTGATGCGACGTTTAATTCTCTTATGGGAATGGGATTCAGACGGCTCAGGCTTAAACTTTGATACATCGCAGCAAAGTTCGTGATTTGTGTGAAAGGGAGGGAAGCAGTCCCGTGTATTTGGTAGAAGCTGAAGTGTTAAGTGGATATTGGATTACGATCGTCTCGCAATGTTTGCTTTCTTTACTGTTTAATGCTATTAATTAGTTTAGTCGCATTACTCAATATATTGTTACGATATATAAAGGGCTTCAAATACAAATGTATACTAGTGGTTATATCGAATATCAATGCCATTCGCGGTTAATTATCCGAGGTGCATCAATCAACGAAATAGTTGCGAGCGTACGCGAAGTAATTGCGTCCATTAAACTCAATCCCCCCGCGCTTTCAATGGAATTATACTAGGGGAAACATATTAATTACCGGACAGGCTGGACCCCCCATGTGTGGGAGTGAAAAAGACGGGACGATAAATTCGACGAGTGGAAAGGGAATGGGAACGGGAACGGGAGCGTCCGTCCGGCGTTACACAGCGAGAATTAAATTAGCGTTTCGGTTCCGGCAGCAAAACCGTGTTTCTCTCCTCTTACCCCTTCGATTCCTCGTTTGCTCCATTTCCAAACATGTTCCGGCAAACACGAAAACATACCGCCCCTGAACATTTCAACCCCCAAGCCCAAAAACGATAAATATTATACAACGTGCGGTTCCATCGAATTAATGCCGCCGCACATTCCATTAGCGTCACGTAACGCACTCTATGTGCAGATGGAATCGAATGCGTTCGCTAATTTTTGTTTCATATCGTTCAATATTCATTTACAAACTATCCGATTTGTGTATTCAAGCAAATTAGATCCAGTTTGGTAATTAATAAAATTTTCTACATTCCCTTTACAGTTATTAGCTTCATTAATCAAATTGATTAAATTCTTCATGGAAATGATTTCATAGTAAACTAAATTGATTTTATTTACTCTTGTTAAATGTGGATACAATGAAAATATTCATATTTGCATCTGAATCGTGAGCGTCATTTTTGTCATCAGAGCTGCGCTTGTTATCTTCGCTGCAAGCTCTCCTTTGAATCCTCAGGAATGCCGACGTAAATCCCTTTAAACATTCATTTAAAGAGGAACCTTCGAACCACAGTCGTCCTTCTTTAAAGCGATATCGTTAAAGTAGAAATATCGCTCGCCATATTTCCACCACATTCATTAATCGTAACAATTTGAAAAGTACAACTCGGCCAACCTCCACAGATTCGATTAAAACGAACGAGACTCTTTTTACACTATTCCCGGAAAATTCATTTCGATCAAAATATTGCAAGCGTTTCCGAAGAAGTGCTCCGACTCGAAAATGAGGAGCTTCATGAACTCTACCAAAGGAAGTTTGAAGGATCACGTCCATTTATATACGGATGTATCCCTCGCTTATACCTATATATATATATTTAAATGCATGTGAGAGAATTCCAGGTTCGGCAAGTGTGTGCTCAACGTCACGGCCCGTCAGCTGATTGCATAATAACAAAGTAAAATGGGCGGGCGCGCACACTGATCATATGTCGGTTCAAGTTCAAGGGCGGTCCTTGCATGTTTCTCGGCGGTTTCGATGACACAAAATATCAAAAGCGAACAGAAACAAACAAATATACGGGTTGTTGGAGGGACAGGAAAAGGGAATGTATATAACACGGTGAAACTGCGAAATATCTATTAATGGGATTCCAAATACGACCGGTTTATTTATGGAAGCAATTTACTACTATTCATGTGGAGTAGTGTGTAGTGAAACGGGATGGACGCGTTTATAGTCAGGCCAAGTTCGGCGAAGGACCAGCCCAACCGGCCGTCAGAAGAGGATGCATATACAATTCCGTGGTTCATTTTAGGTTCGACGAACGGAATTCATAAACCCGGATGATATGATCACATAACTTGTAGTGATCACATGGTTTTGGTTGCTGAGGAGATGTAACGCGTGGTGGAGGAGGTGAAGAGGTGGCATTACGATTCAATACGTCCTTAAGAGGTCTGCCAGTTTCGCAATTACTTTAATGAAAATTACTCGGCATGCAGGCGCCGCACAATTTAGTCCGTGATTGGCCAGCAGCAACATACGTGCCTATTAGAAACAGATGATCCATTTGATCATAAACCACCTGGGGCCCCAGCATCTCACAAACCACTCACTCTATTCCAATCAATCAACGCACAAAAAACTAATAACTTTCTGAAAAGTATACTTGCGAAATAAAGCATTACTTTGAAGATTGTCCAAAAAAAAAGTCACATACTAATATGAGAACAGTTTTTGCAATACAAGAAACATGGAGAAAAATTGAAAATCTTTAGTGGGAGCTAAAATTTGATTTGCTAACATCGAACATAAAGTGATGTTTAAATAAATTAACTTAAAAGTCTGAATTTTACAGTCAGGGATAACCTAAAGAAAGATATGCAATTCTCTAAAAGTAGTTGCTTACCACTATAGAGAAGAGGTACAATGATCCCGCTGTAGCTAACCACTAAAGAGAGAAGGCTAAACTTCGTCTACGTTAAAGAGAGAGGCACAGAGAGTATGTTCCTCCAAATGTAGAGCCACTCCCTAAAAAGAAAAATACAGAGTAAGCTCCACCAAATTTGGTCCAGCATTAAAGAGATACAGTGCATTTTTATGGACTAAATCATTGAACCTAACAATTGAAAAAAGATTTACCTATCAAGCTAATAAGATTGATCAGCTGTCAAAAGTTACAACTGAAGACTCCTAAGAGGTAAACAATAGTACCTACATATGATTAATACAAAAATATCATTTCGTGCAGTTTTTACAAAGATGTAAATCAACGTCATCAACTCGCCTATTTCAAAATGGTGGTTATATAGAAGACTATACTGGTGAGGAAACTCCAGTTACTCCCAAAGGGTTCGCCCTATCCACCAAGCTAAATTTAGCAACTAAAACAGCAAACCCCCTCCACCGTCCCAAAGAGATGAGGACATAAAAACAACACGAAGATGAAACTTTATAATGAGCGAAGTTCAGAATAAATAAAAATCACGTATATGTCGGTGTCGCCTTTCATGAAGAGACGTTCCTAATTAATGGCGAGGAGTAATGAGACTCCAGTACCGGTAATGAATGCTCCAGTTCAAATTGAACATAGTCTCCGTCCGCACAAGTTAACTACACGCAACGGGTTACGCAATTGTTGCATAAGCGATACGTCTTATCGGGTCGCGGGGCAGCCGGATAGCGATTATCGAATTGGCAGCTTGTGTGAAACCATTGCGGCAACTTTTCGAGTTAAACGCAAAATCTACGATATACTTGGAAACCCTGCGCTGTTCAAAAGGTAAATAAACAAATTTCAATTGACACTTGACTATTCGAAACTAAAAACAAACCAACATATATAAAATTATATCTCCTATCGAAGCTTATTATCCTCTTACAGTATCGTTTATTCATAAAAAAAACATAAATATTAACAAATTTGATGCCATCCACTAAATAAGCATCATCAGAAAATTTTTGGAGACTTATCATGATTTTTATAACCGCATATGCTTGGAAACAGATTATCCACTATGGTCATATTTGGAAACTTTCCAGTTACATAGATATCTCTTTTATCTCGTCAAATATTTTCTTCCATTTTATACTTTGACAAATATTCAAACTTTAGAAAGTTATTTTCCAATAGACATATCAACAATACATATAATTTTAATAAAGTTATATTTTGAAGTTATTTTTATATCCAAATACGATGTTTTTTCTAATATAGATTATTGAACCTAATGACAGGAGAGGGATATCGTTTCAAGTTAAAGTAACATATGTTCATTTACTTTGGTTCGCTCCAATATGACATTTATCCAAGCTAAACTGGATATATTATATGGTTGCTCTGTATGTCTCTCTTGCACATAAACACAATATAGGTGCTCATTACGCAATCAATTTGAATCAATTACGTGAGAGCAGTGGTATTATGCAAGTTCAGGAACGGTTATGCAAATGCACCTCTCAAGTGCAGGGTCCGGCGAGATCGAATTTGCATGGGTCGGAGGAAGGAAGCAAGATCTCGGAAGACAATAAATGGGTCCCAGCCATAGGACGCAAACCGAATATGGCACAAATCGCGGACAAGCTAAGAATAGAATATCCAGTTGTTCTGCAAATTCAAACTTGGCGCCTCAAGGCATGGATTACGATGTCCGCTGACGCAGCCGCAATACCATGGACGAGGCTCAGAGAAAGCCAACAACTATATTATACAAGGAGAAAACATATGGTAGGCGCGAGATATCATTTTCCGCTCCGTGGATCTCGAACGCGTTCGCATTTTCGTCATTATCCACGGCCGAAAAGAGACAAAAAAGGCGATCAACATTCGAATGAAACATGGCGCTTTCCAATATGACCGACGCTCGCTCGCATTGATGACATGATGCCAAGGTACATCTGCTATGGGCATAGGAAACGCCGCAACGCACCGCTCGTTGCGTTATTTTTATCCGGACCCGTTGATTTATTTATACTCGACTATGTTTTATCCCTTTTGCTCTCATCTTCCCTCTCCTCAAATCCAGATCCAAACAGAATATGAAATAAATAAATAACACGCATGCCCCTAGAGTATGCATCCTTGACCTCGGCTCATTTACACATTTTACCGTGCATTCCGCGCTTTGGCCGGAGGACCAAGCTTTCTAAAATTCGGTTCGCCCGAGGCAAATCACATACTATCGGGGCATTCCTGGGCCCTGGGCATGCGGACCAGAGTGGTGCATGTTTTAGACAACCAGAAGCACGGTGACTTCATTAATTAGGCAACCGTGCTTCCAAAATTGGCGCAAACAACAAACTGTATTACTGCTGATCTTCGCATCCTGGCATTTACAATGACGCAATCGATCGGACTCCGGCCCCAATCCGTGGGGGTTCGCTGGTATTTACCAGCGGGATGACATTTTGAAGCCAAAATGAGCATAAATCGATACTCGCCAAAAACTAATTAACCTCGTATGCAAGCATACTTCGACAAATCAACTAATATCATAATTAATATAATCCCATTCAGAGATTATTAACGTATCATGTTTACTATACCAATGATTCTAATTAAGTTAATGTAAAGATTAAAATAGAAATAAACTATTTTAGTAAACAGTTCATTTTTAATATCACAATCAAATAAACAAATATTGTCTATTATTAGAAAAAATATTATTTCAATTCATTATCAAAAGCATTTGATGATAAGCTCATACTTAATTTATTAATAATAAATGTATTTCGTTAATTCTATCTTTACAACTGAATTGTCAGCTTCATTGCATTTATGGTATTTTTGCTCAAATATAATTCAAGTTTTTCAAAATTAATATCATATTGTATGATTTTAAACACGTTTAATGATTGTAAACTTAAGTTTTGTTATAAAAAAACAATTTAGTAACAAATATATGGTAAAAATAAGATAATTTCAAATATTCGAGGAACGTGGCGACATCTGTGTTTAAAAATTAGCACCTACGTGTAACAGAGTTACACTAATATTGCAAATTATATAAATAACATAATAGTTGTTGCTTCAACATTTCCAAGATAAATTATTTATTTAAAACATCATTGTTCTACTTTTATATTAATCTTAGTAACTAAGATTATTTTAAGATGCTCTTGTCAAAGATAGAAATAGTATGTTGCTTTCCTAATAACACTAATATAGGAATTAAAATATAACGGATTCGATCTGTTTTGTCGGAAACTGGCGAAAGCAATAAATTAAGTTGAAGAGATTCGACGATCGCTAGTAAGCATAAAAAGTGGTCTGAAACAAGTGTCAAAGAGCAGTGTCACCACATGTGGTTGAATACACCATTCAGTTCGCATTCCTTTTCATTGTATAAGCGACTCGTATTGTGCATTGTGAGAACCTAGTGAGTATAAGTAAATATCTGGAATGATTGTGCCGTTCGATACCTTCTCGGATTTTCTATAAACGTAAGTAACTGCCTTCGAAGTGAATTGAGAAGCCTGCCTGAGAGATGTATTGAAGGAGCAAACGTAAATCCCGTAATATCCTTCAATAGCCCTACATTTTCCGCATATAAACTTTGCATAAACGAATATAAAAAGGTTCGAGCAAGAAATATGGAGAATATATTCGTATATTCAATAAAAATAATCGAGGAAATCCCGGGTTCTAAATTTGGAACGACTTATAGACTAAATAGTAAATACGGACTAATCTGCTCTCGCTGTATGCACATTAGCATTCCCAAAACAAACAACAGTCGATGAATTGAGTGAATGAAAATTTCGCATACCTAAACCTTACATCATCGCGACTTCTCGCATATCAATTTCTCATTGTCCTGATTCGAATTATCAGTGCACCATTTATAAACCCAACAGGAGATCGTATTCATCATAAATTACGTGTGCTTCATAATATATTCAATATCAACGTCATTACCGAAAACATCAATCATCAGACTACATACTATAGATATACGTGCAATGCCTTCGATTGATAATTGCACTCCATACGCAAGCTGACCACGTGATGTCTTCCTCGCGGTACTGCCAGGCATCCAATTCAATTAAACCATCATGAAGGATGTATATTTTCGAATCAAAGTAATTAACTATTCATACCAAGAATTACCTTCTGATTGGTTTAATCTCAATTGAAATGATCATAAATTTAGCCAAAAACTGTTACTGACAGTATTAATGTTACAATAAAAATAACGTAAAACTTAAATCTATCTTTAACATATTACCTAAGTAATTAGTTGTTTTCGAAGACGTATTCAGAATACAATTCAAATTTATTTCTTTTGAGTATTTTTAGGTGGTTTTAGATACAAGCAAACAAGAAATTAGTAACTGACAGTAACAATTATGGTCTTAAATTGATTATCAAGGAAATAGCGTTTCTTAATAAGCAAAATGATCAATAGTTAATGAGACTCTTCCATAAGGATCTTAAGTGGAAGACTTGAATTAATAATTATGAGAAATCATTGTTCAGATATAGATTTATATATAATATTAATGAGAAATGATATTTACAATATAACATTGTTTGAAGCAATGTCGCTTGTGGCCCCAGTGTTATATGTTGAAATTGGAAAAGTCAATTGAATTTTGATAAGAATTGGAGGCCTGGCGAGATCGAATTTATCATTTTGCATTGTTTATTGAACGCGAGAGTGAAAAAACTGAAAAGGTGGTACGTATGAGTATGATTTAAGGTCAAGCTGTTTCGCGTTTCTTCCTGCCATATAGAATGTTATAGAAAGCTACACGTGGTCAGCTGTCAGATGCATCGAAGAGGCAATAACTTATTTGAATGGGTAATAATTTCCGTTGTTTTTGTTTAGTCGCGATCGCAAAGCAACGCAACAATAAGCAAACAAACCTCGGCTCTGGACAATTTTAACATTATTCTCGAGGTTTATGCTCGTTCTTGCAGCGATGTTGATTATTTATTTTGCGCTTCCTGAATGGCAAGGCAGACATGTGGAAGGATGGCAATTCAAAGGTGTAGTGATCGTTACTTACCGAGGTTTGATTTCTATACGGAGCTCCGGCAGGTGGACCGGTGGCGGCGCCGTAGGGCTTCTGCGGGGGCCAAGCCTGATTGTATGATTGTTCGTAATTAGTGGGATTGTACCTTTGTATAGGGTTTGAACTTTGCAACAATTGGTTTAATGTAGGTGTCGGGCCCGTGGGCTGCGATATAGTCTGTCCCGACACGAAACGTGGAGGCGGCTGCGGGGGGAATGGACCAGGAGCTGCGGGGCCCCCGGGTCCAGGTCCAGGACCGGAGCCGCCAGGTCCGGGACCTGGCCCGCCGCCTGGCGGTACCGCACCGGGCGGTTGCTGCTGCTTTGGCCCGCCGAAGGCCTGACGATGCCCGAACATGGCCCTTTCCGTGTATCCCATGGCCCCGCCGTCGCCGCTGTTGTGCATATCCCTGCCGGCGGCGAACGTGAAGTTGTAATGAACGTCGGCGGCGCCCGGTGGCCCCTCGGATGATGATGATGTTGCGGCGGCGGCGGTGGAGGCATAACCGGATTCTGGCATGGGGGCCATGGGGTCTTCGTTGTGGCCTTGCTGTTCGGCGGTGGTGGTGGTGCTGCCGCCGCCTGCTCCTCCAACACCTCCACCTCCGCCGCCTCCTGCACCGCCACCACCGCCGGTGGCCCCTTCTTGCCTATATTGACTCATCTCCATGCAGACGTTCTTCGAACCGGTATTCTTTCCTTTGCCAACTACAACACTCGCACCGCCTCGTAGGCTACTCTTATCGGTCCCATTTTGCAACAACGAATTCCGCACATTCAGATGCTGATCCGGCTGCACTTTTTCACTATTCACGTCATTTTGTTGCTTTTCAGCCTGCGTTGCAGCCATGTTAAGAAAAACGGCTGCGATCTAGTACTGGCAATCGTTGCCAACACCCCGCGGTTATAGTCAGCAAACGGTGCTTTCCGTCATTTTTATAGCAAAATAAGCACTCACAACGGCGCAAACACATAATAATGTAGTCACTTGAGCACTATCTTTATTCTGTAAATATATAAAGCCACAAAACTTTTTGAATAATCCAAAATGATGGACACATCTGACACACAACTTAATTCCGTATCTACTCCAATAACACGAATGGAGGTTATGGGAAAAAGTACCAGATTCATACGCCACCCTATAATCCAGCAATTAGCGAATATAATCACACACCACTAATGATGTTCCTTCAGAATCTTGAACTCTTCATCCAGAGTAATCTTAGGATTGGACACACCACATTCGCAATCTGAATTTCCTCCAAGGAAGCGGCTCTCAGGCCGGTACTACTTTTTCCTGTAGTCGCATTACCACCACAATAGCGCCAACGTATGGTATCGAAACGTAAACGCGGTTATATTTTCTTCTCAGCCGCGCCAAATTCAAACTTCTGAGTCAAAACAAACCCAGCGCCACCAGATCCGAACACCAACCCCCACCACATCAGCCCTTGCAAACCATCGAGAGAGGGCGAAACCCCCGCTCATCGGACGCATTATACAACCGCAAAAGCATCTTCTTCTTTTTTCTCCAACACAAGAATCACCCCCAATCCTCCAAATCATAGTGATTTCATTATATTGCCATCATATTCTCATCCTATTTAAATATGAACATTGAAATGTGCAAATAAAACGTAAATAATGCATATCAATAAGAAAACTCCATTCATATTCTAATTAAATAACACACGCGGAACTATTTAGACGACGCGAAATAATAAACATCAACTACAGATAACAATTGCAAAATGTTCGTGCATTCTTAGGTTTCCATTCATGTCGAATTAAAGTACCGGCGGAATGTGCGCGCACTTCCTCATAAAAATAAACAACACCAGTAAATAATCAACATCAATTTGTCAATAAAACGTAAACAATAGATAATATTTACAAATTTTCCGAACGATCGGAATCTCCATTGTTGCATTATCATACAATTGTAGTAGTAAATAAATAAAAAGCAAATCCAAAGAAGTTACAATCGGCTTATCCGTAAACAAAATGCGAATGAGAATTAAACAAGAAATCCCATTGAATAAAATCCCAACACCTGATAAGGATGTTGTTGATAGTTCTTTAGATTCATATGTATATATAATAAATGTAAATAAACATATAAATTTTAATGTATATACAACGAAAAAACATATGTAAATAAAATAGTGTCGGGAGTAATCGAAGTAGTAAAAAAATCAAAACAAACGGTAGTAGTATGTTACGTAAATAAATATTTTTTAATCAATAAATTTTATTAAATGCATTAAAATAAGTAACCAAAACAGTTCCAGGTATAATAGATATATAGAAAAGATTAATAATAATAAATAGACGATTACTTTCTATCGATATAAACGTTAACGTAAATTTAGTAACAGTTTGTTCGTATAAGTTTGTTGTGTAAGTAAAAATTCGAAAAAGAAAACAACAAACAAACAGAAAACAGTACAATTTAAAATAAGTTTCTACTTGATACAGTTAAAAACAACATTATTAAAAAAATATCTTAAACCAATAGTAATAGAATTATAATTATATGTGTATTTTATAATGTTTTTCATTTTGATATGAAATATTAAGATCCGTGTCTTAAGTTGGTGTGTTAATAAATGAAAGCGGTGAAATAGGATTTTTCTGCAATACTATCATGAAGATCCGAACTCATTCATCCACTTATCATACTTATCTAAGTCATCCTTGGAGACGCTCTTATTATTTTTCTCGACGGCTTCCTCGAAATCGCGCACAGTAACGGGTAGATCGAGCTCCTCCTTGGGTAGTTGTTTTATCTGATCCGGTTTCAATCCGAAGATCTTACGACGCATCGACATCATCGATGCATCTCTGCAGACGTTTGTGATATCCGCTCCAGAATAGCCGTCCAGTTTCTTGGCAATATCAATGAGATTCACATCTGGATCCAACTTCACTTCGCGCAAGTTGATTTTTAGCAAAGCTTCCCGTCCTTCTTCGGTGGGAAGAGGAATATAAATGCGCTTCTCTAATCGACGTCTTAAAGCCTCGTCTATATCCCAAGGAAAGTTTGTGGCAGCAAGCACCATAACTACCTTACCGGGTTCATCGTTATTTGCCGTTATACCATCCATTTGCACCAGTAATTCTGATTTCACCCTGCGAGATGCTTCATGCTCGGACTCGGATCCTCTGCGAGAACAAAGCGAATCTATCTCATCTATGAAGATAGTACTGGGAGCATAAAATCTTGCCTAAAACAAAAAGGGTATAATCGCGAATCGCAATAAGTTTGTATTTTACCATCTCGAAAAGCAGCCGGACCATCTTTTCGGACTCTCCTCTATATTTTGATGTTAGTGTACTCGATGAAACATTAAAAAATGTTGTGCCACATTCAGTAGCAACAGCTTTTGCCAACATTGTTTTTCCCGTTCCTGGTGGTCCTACCATTAGAACACCCTTCCATGGCCTTCGGATGCCTTTGAAGAATTCTGGCATCCACATCGGTAAAACAACCGCCTCCTCTAGCAATCTTTTAGCTTCTTGTAAGTCTGCAATGTCGTCCCATCTAATATTAGGATTCTTCTGCACGATATCTCTCTCAAGCGTATCTGCCAATTCGCGCTCCATCCCGTGACATTCAAATTTCCTCTCCTCAGGTTCAGCTTCTCCCTTTTCCTTCTCAGTATTTTCTTCTTTCTCAGCTTTACTATTATCTTGATTACGTTCGGACTTGGACGACGACGGTCGATCCTCCTTGTTTGTGCTCTTGCCAGGTCTGTTTATTTCTTTCCTCTTCGATGCTGCCGTTGAAGAATTAGTTCTGCTATAGTTAATCGGCTTCTTGGGATCTGGTTTTTTAGTGATTCTGGACTTTGCAGGGCCATTGGTCCTAAACTTATACATATTATTCTATGTAAAAATTAACAAAAAAAAAACAAATATAACCTGTTGTTACCAAAACTGTGATCAACTGCTATGGGTGCTGGCCATACATCAGGGTCATGCAGTCCAAGTGAATCCAATGATAATAAATCACTAATATCTCTGACTGGATCATCTCTCAAAGATGGTCTCCTAGCCCCAATTGGTGTCTCTCCACTGATTTCCATCCTCCAATTGTTCAGCATGTTTTTCAGGACTTTCAGATGCTCATACTCTTCAGCTATTAACTTCTGGACCTCCTGCCATTTATTCTTCCTTCCTGCCTCAGGTATATTTAAGATTAGTCTGTTAATCATCTGTAGTACACCCTCATAATAAACCTCCGAGCTTTCATAATTCCCTAGCATCAACATCTCCCTTGCTAAAGTAACATTATCCCCAATATCTTTAACCCTTACAGCCATCACGACCATTCCGAATACAATAACTAAAAATAACAAAAATATTTTAGTAATACAGATTCCATTTTTTTTTGTTATTTTTAAAGGCCTTGATATAGAGCCTTTAAACAACCCAAGGTTTTCCTGTACTATTCCGTTTAGTGTTTACGTAAGAAATGTTACCTTTACGAGTTCTAGATGAAATTGTTGATGATTTGTTAATTTTGTTTTATTTGATATTATTAATGTTGTTCCATTTAGCACACGTCCGCGCCCTCTAACTTGACAGGACTGTCAAAAATCAAAATCCTACAGATTTTTTAGAGGTGTATTGTATGCAACCATACAATATGGAGATCATATGTTATAGCCTAGCTACAAGACATTTATTGCATGAAATCAGTTCAATTTAACGAACTAGAGTAATTACTCTTTTGATATAGGAAATTCATAGTCAGTAAAAGGTTTAGAAGCAATTGTATTTAAAATAACATTTATTTATATGTACAACAGTCACCAAAGATAACAACTTCAATAAATTATTCAAACTTAATGTCAGATGTTGAATAAAATGTTTAGGTTTTTTTTTAAGGCAATAATTAAACATATTTGAAGTACATCATTTTTGAATTACTAACAAAGATTTATAATTCATAACAATTGAACACATTAAAACTGAGTGTAAGAAATATAAATAAAGACTAAAGTAAACAATCTAATCTTTAATAAATAATTTACTAACAGCATATTTACTTTAGTTATTACTTATACCTCTACAGAGAATAGAATGAACTAAACTTGCTGATTTCCGTCAATCAGTTTATTCAGCTTTTTTGGAACCCCTCGCCTTCCAGGCAGATATTAAATTCCATGCAAAGTATGTGGAGAATGAATGAATTTGCACAGCTACTATTATAAAGCCATACCATAACAAACCATAAGGCATTCCCTGTTTAACAAAAAAAAAAACGATAGATCAATTTAAAAAAAAACAATTCAAACTTAATTATCAATCAGAATCATAACTCTGTCAAATTTTACCTGCCACATCTGAACCTCTGATAAAGCCTCCTCATCTTCTTCAGGGTCTGAAGTCAAGTATGTCCAAACATCACCAAAATAATAAATAACTGCATATAAGAGTGGCAAAAATCCGAAAGCTACTAATCCAAAAATGTAATAATTCATAGACTTAATACGATTCTTTCTAATGGCTGCTAGGCCAGAAAATGAAAACAGCAAACTGATGCACCAAAAGTATTCCCACCTTAAAGGCTACAAAAAGGAAGCATTTAATTGATACAGATCAAATCTGAAAGTGTTGGATGATGAGTGTGGAATAAAATAATGCAAGTAGAGATAGTTAAGATAGGTATATTCACCACTCACCTGTGGAATCCTCAACTCCTCAATTTCCAATATAAAAATATCGAATTTATCTAATATATCTGCAGACAACTTTGCTAGCATAACAAAGAATAGTAAATAATGGAAAAATATGCAATGCTTTAGCCTTGATTTATTTAAAGCACTAAAAATATAAGATGATTAAAAAATGTATCCAATAATGTCGCAATTGCGGACAGTTGAATAACTTCAAACAATGGGCAATTACAGTATTAAAATAAAAAGGAACAGCTTTCTGGCTGGAGCTCAACTGGTTGGTGTTGGCATATGTCAGAAATAGTTAGGTTAGCTTATTACCTGATCTGATACTGGGCAGCAACCTTTTGCCTGTAGGCATGGTCAAATCCATCAGACCCAAGAGGTATATAGTGCAATCCCTTGGAAGCCATCGTTGACGAGGGCTACGATATAACCTAATAAGAATACCCGACCGACCTGCCAGTACAAGTCCCAGAAACCAATTCACTGATTCACTGATCTGGATCAGATGTCGCTACCGTCCAGACAAAACAAAAATAATTTAACCCCACCAATGCTAGTACACCAACAAATGTTACAAACAACGTGGCAGGTGGCGCTGTAGCAAACGGACGCTAACTTAACCAGCAACAACAATTTCAAATTTAAATTATTTATACTACCTAATTGTATATATATATTTATTAATGTTTAATTGAATATAATATATACTATGGGATAAAACGTTAAGATACGCTCTTTTTGATAGCTTATTACAAGAAAATGACTGTTTACTCTTTCGATTCTGTGAATATTTATCTTTAATATGAATGTTCAATATTATTTCTTATTGGTTGCCGAGTAAATCAGAAACATGTATAGTGCTCTTTCGCCGCTTAAATTTCTTAACTTCATGTTTCTACAGCATATTTAACGAAAACAACTAACAAAATATCAATTGGTTAACAAAGAGCAATATACTTGATTATTTTCTTGAAACTCATTTTCTAGCAATAAATGGATATTTTTGGTGCATTTGGTTGTCTAAGTCTTGAAGCAGTTTACGTAATTACATCAAATGCGACGACCGTGTGATTTGCTGCTGCGAACGAGTTATACGCTTAGAAATACCCAGTATTAACAAAATGGGTGCCAAGGGAATTACCAAGAAAGATAGAAAAACGAGCGGCGGGCAAAATAGAGCACGTTTCCGCGACGGAATATTTTGGAATTAATCAATTGACCTCCAAAGTATATTAATACATTTATTTATATAACTGCCAGTATCCGACGAAATCTGATTTCCGAGGTACGTGATTCCATTTGCAGCATTCGCTCCATTTCCATTGCATTTTTGTACTGAAATCATAACGTTAATAAATCAATTCGCACCATCGATCATCTAAATTGACTGAACAAAAGCAAACAGAATAATAGTAAATAAGACTCACGTCTGTGCAACCACTTAGTATCCAACTGTCTTCGCAATTGCCCGACACGTAAACAAATTCATCAATCGCAATTAATCTGGAACTGCAAATAAATCAATCAAATGCCAGTTGTTCCGCAAAAAGATCAATTTTTACAACTAATATTACTGATTTCTTAAGTATTGATAAATAATTTTTACAAATTTTTAGTACAGTCATTATTTAATTAAATAATTTTATTTAAAATTTTGGTGTTATCAGTTAAGTAACCTCTCTCAAGATGAAATATAGGATAGGGAAACGCATTGAACTTTGTTAGTTTTAAGTTATAAATTAAACTATTTTAGGATTACATCATCAATTAAGATTATTTCTTCAATGACAAAACGAAATACAAATATAGTTATAAGGTGAAATAGTGTAGTAGTCTACATTCATTGAATCTACTTTATTTGGCGTAATATTTAAAAACTATTAATTGTTAATACTTTAATTTTAATTAACATTTATAACAAATTCATTTCCTTTCTAAAACTTTTCAATCTTCGCAATACTTTAATAATGATTGTTTCATTTTCAAAATATGTTTTCAGATGCGCATGTAAGTCTTCCAAATACTGTCATTATAGACTGTCGTTTGAAGATCTTATCTATGTTAGCTATTGATAGATGTTTAACGATTCATTTTCCAAATTTACGAAGATATCGGGTGCGCAATAGAATTTTCTGAAATACTGTCAGTATAGTTTCTCAATTGAAGATCTTTTTAACATTTTGTTTTCAAAATATTTAAAACTTTTGTGTTCGCAATATAAGTATCATGTGTGATTGATCGATCTTTATTTACAAATCTGGAGTATTGTTGGGTGAGTGATAGAAGTCTTCGCTGTACTATCAGTAATGCTTAAGGACCATGCTTATCTTTGTACTTAATATATCTTTAGGACTTTGTGTACCTTTACAATTGATAGATCTTGAACGTTTCGTTTTCTAGATTTTGAGAGATTTCGGATGCTGAGTAGTTGTAGGTATATTTTAACAGACTCATCGTTATAGATAAACGATAAGGCATAATCTTCGCTTGAGTGGTTGGCCCTGGTTCGTTGCGTAACGCAACGCGGAGAACAATGGTCGTCCGATAGCGAGCACTGTGCGCGTGTATATGTATGTGTACGTGTCCATGTATGTATGTATACCATGGATGACCTTGGGCTGGTTGATCTGCAGCCCCGTTACCAGTAAATCCGCTATGCGACTTCGAGATCCGCTAGAACCGAGCGCGCCTGCACGCGTATCCATTTATTTGTTTCCATACATTCTGTTCGAAATTTATTAGCGCTCTGATCAGGCGAGTGCGCGTGTGTTGCAGGAATTCACGTCGTTGTCGGCCAGTCGTGCCTAAATTACGGGAAAAAGCCGTCGCCGCCCGTCAGCTCTGCTCAGCTGATATTCGCACAACATTTGTACACAGTTCGCACCTGCATGGACCCATAACACATTCGAAACTGTGCGAAGAAGAAGACTCTTTGGACGACGATGCAGCAGGAGGTGATCTCCAAGAGCGAGGAGCCGGTCGCCAGCACCAGGCTCCTGGAAGGTCTCGAAGAAGACGTCGCCATGTGCCCTGATGGCGATGACCTATCGACCAGGCAGTGCGATTCGATCACTTCGAAACAAAAGAAAGGTAACGTCCATATAAAATATATCCTCTCATCGCAACACATCCTTGCACATAAAAATATGAAATTTCATTTATTTGTATTTTTTTTTTGTAAGTCGTCTTTTGATAACGTCTGCTACATGTGCGGATGACTAATACCCGCAGAAAACACAAGGAGGAAGCAGTTGCGCGACGTAAACAAGAAAATTTGAACTTGCTTGGAGGGTCAACAATCCTCGCAACACTAATTCCTTTTGCTCACAAATTCTTGTGTATATACACACAAATATTCACCCATGTATATAAACACCGCGAGTCGCTGGTAACGCTACTATAAATAGTCGATGTGACCATAAATAAATAAATCAAATTGGATTGGGACAAACGGATTGGCATGCATTATGAATGAGTAGGGTGAGTGGCCCATTAGAATAACGAATCGATAGCTTTCAAGCCGTTGTGTAATAGTGTGATGTAAGGAATTAATAATACGCGATTGATTTTAAACTGCCCTTTTATTTCCCCCAATTAAGTATGATATCGATGTTGTTAGTTTACCAGACGTCTGGGCAATGTTTTCAGACCTGGACCACGCAACAGGCATCCAGACGCCATTTCATTTCATTATGACAACAGTGTTTCAAATTTAAAATCAAAGATCTTCAATTTATCATAAATTTCAAATGTAATTAATTAGTAATAAAACAATGTACGCATTAATATGCACTGTACTACAAATATCCTTAATTATAGTAATACTATTATCAGGTTTAATGAAAGAAAAACGGGTTTCATAAGTATAAACTAATAGTTTCAATGATGTTGCATTAATGCGATCTGTAATTTACCGCAATTACTGAGAATCTACCATTATTAATTCATAACTGTAAAACTTTAAATTACCAGAGTTTTATTTTTAATAATACAGTAATTTTAAAAAACGGTAAAAAATTAATGATCTACTAGCTAAAAATAGTTCGGCTAGTTACATTTACTTATATGCTAAATTTAGAATAATTTTAATATATCAAGTAATATTTAAATATGAATTTCGGAGTTATATAATTTTGTTCTAAATTCTGAATACAACTAGATTAATAGAAAGTATACTAAACAATACAAACGAGTTTTTATTTAAGTAGTTAATAATGTTTTAACAGATGTTAATTTAAATGACTGGTTTCATTAACAATTTGTCAACAATTACCAACAGTACTTCATTAATTAATGTGTGGTTCTATATTTGTAAATTTTAATATATTAGTATGAATTAACTATAAGAAATGTAATGAACTTTGTACATCATTATGATAGTGATTGCGTAAGAAAGTTCTTTCGTAGTTGAAAAAAATGCGCATAATTCCGCGTTATGTAACATACTCAGAGATAATATTGTAAATCTATCGATTCACAAATGCTTGGAACGTTGTTTACTCGACGTTGAGTACGTTGTTTTTCATTCAATTTAAGAGTAAACAAGATATATTGCAAATTGGTAAATTCTAGAAACATAAAATGTTATCATTTGCTTAGCGTAAATAGTAAATTATATTTCGACGAAGTGCATATAACATGTGACAAATGACTGCTGTTAATTATTTGTTTTATTCCATTGTGAATGGTGGTGTTTATTGACGAAAATTGACATATTTGTAAAGTCGAAATGGAAAACTAAGGTTAATATCCTTATGCACAACCTATTCGATGTTAATCAATAAAGTTGTTATTGAAAAAAAGTGTTGTTGTTGTTGGTTAACTAAGGTTTACATCATTGCTTTGAATGTCAGGAAAATGGTTTTCCCTCTTGGATGACTTTGTACATAATAAACTCAATGTCAATATTTCTACCGTGAGAAATCATAGTCCATAAACAAAAACCATAAGTGATTCATAACACTTATATAATTTTTAAAATATAGTTTGTATAGTCAGCAAATAGTTACTTTTAAAAACTTTAACAAAATGAAGTGTATGATAATTTATGTTGTTTTTAAAAAATACAAATTATGAAATTTAAAATGTTATCAGCTCTTAATTTGAATATTAATGGATAAGAGTAATATGGAACATTGGTTGTTTTGAGTGAAGAATAAAGATTAGAAGTAATAAAGGCTTGTCCCTTGATAGTTAAATTTGCCGCCGAAAACCCATATGACGTTATTGATTACATCAAACTATAGGGCCTTCGTCATCGTGTGGAATAGCATGGAAGCAGTCGTCTGCGTTATTTTGCGACGGTCGCAACCCAAGAATTCGTTGTACGATGTCTGTGTAAGACTATTGCTCAACTGCTTCTAGACACATACACACACACACATATTGTTATGTTTTTTGTTGTTTATTATCAACGCTCATAATAAAATGTTGCTCAAGTGTCTCAAGGATTAAGATAATAAACAAAATCAAACGTGATAGTTTCGTTTAATTATAACATTTTTGTTGGTTTGTTGTAGAGGTTGCCATTTTCTTACAAAATAATGGCAAGGAGGAGATGAAAAATTGGAAACTAGTGCCCCCCGATGGGGGCTGGGGATGGTTGGTGCTCCTCGGCTCGACAATGGTGAACGTCTTAGTACCCGGAACAGTAAAATCTTTCGGTGTTCTGTTCGTGGAATTCCTGGAGGTTTTCGAGGCTACGCCGGCGGCAGCTGCCTGGATCCCAGCCCTCTGCTACTTTCTTTACAGTTCACTGGGTAATGTTTGATAAGCGTTCGCTCTAGATGACTTCTGACCATTCTATTCTGTTTTCTTTTTATATTTGCAGGTCCTGTTTCAAGTATTCTGTCATTAAAATATTCTTACCGTACTGTTACCATTTTGGGGGGCACTTGTGCGGCCCTTGGAATGATTTTAAGTTATTTTGCTAATTCAGTTGCTTTCTTATATATTAGGTATGTAATGTAGATTAGAATTGCCACTTTGCATAGGGGGATTTTCTATTATTTTGTTTTGCTTATTTTTTTATTCCAACTTCATAATCATCCATCCCCAAAGTCGTCGAAACTAATTTGGTATCCGTGTTTTTTTTCTACTTCATTTTAGTTATGGAGTTCTGGTGGGCACGGGTGCTGGACTATCCTTCCCTCCGACCGTTTACATAGTGACAAGTTACTTCGTGAAGTTACGCGGTCTTGCGAACGGATTGTGCATTTCCGGTTCGGCAATCGGTTCAATAATATTGCCGCCTATCTTGCGTATCCTCCTCGAAATTTACGACTACAGGTGACTGAAATAACCATTATCCTTTGGGGCCCATCGGTGTGATCGGGCCGCCTATTTCATTACCCTGTTTTCAGAGGTGCTGTACTTCTTATGGGTGCTGTTACCCTTAACGTATGGGTGGCCGCCCTCTTCTATGATCCCGTCGAGAAGCATATGAAAAAAGTACCGAAGACTGAGGCCGAGATGGAAGAGGCTGAGGAGATGGAAGAGCAACCTTTGAAACCGAAATTCATCATCAGCTCAGATGACACCTCATCCTTACAACTGAACCGCAACGACTCCTTCGTAGACAATAATGACATCACCAAAAATTCATTCATCCGGAGTGCTTCCAGTGTGGCTGTTCCTAACTACAGAAGCCACGGCTACGGTCGGGAGAGAAAGATCAGTGTCGGTACTAATCGTGGAGAGATGACCAGAGTTCGTTCCGGTATTGCTGTTTCAAACATGAACAGCGCTTCAGCTTTAAACTCTGTACCGGAAGTGAATAATGGATTCGAATCGCCGAGTCGTCAGACCAGCACTAGGAGAAAAGTACCTAGGAGGAGTCCATCAACTAGCTCTTTCCAATACGTTTCCACTCCTTACCATGGAAGTACCTTAACATTACAACCTGAGATGATTGCCAGTTCGTTTAGCTTGAAGTCGGTTACCAAAGAAACAAAAGAAACCGAGAAGACAAATAAGTTAGTTGATCTTTCATTACTGAAGGATCCGCTTTACTTGATTATACTTATTTCTAATTCTACCAACGCTATAGGATACACAAACTTTATAATTCTCTTGCCATCGTTTGCCATAGATTTAGGATACGGTAAAGACGCGGCCGCTTTGTTGCTTTCCATTGTAAGCGCCTTAGATCTAGTTGGAAGGATCGGGGGATCTGCACTCTCCGACTTGAACTTAATACCAAAACAATGGTATTTCATCGGTGGACTATTAATATCAGGGATATCCCTTGCTATTATGCCTTACTTCGAGACTTACGTAGCCATAAGTATATTTTGTTCCATTTTTGGACTGGCATCTGGTATATACGTAGGCGTGACTGCAGTAATCATGGCAGACATGTTAGGTACCGAAAGACTGCAATCGACATACGGAATTTCGTTGTTTGTCAATGGAATTTTGCAATTGATCGGACCACCTCTTTGTGGTCTATGGTACCAAAGTTCCAAATCCTATGTTTCACTCTTCAGTACCCTCGGCATCGTACTTATCGTGGGAGCAGCTATTTGGGGCTTCGTACCTTTTGTGAAGAGGAAGAGGGCTTCAAATTCTGACCTCGAAACATAATTTAAAGTATATATTGTCTTCCTTTGGAGAGAAAGAGAAATGACAACAAGTATTCTTTTTATTTTTTTTTTTAATTTCGACATACGTTTCACTGCGTTATTCTTCATTATATTTATGTTATCGATGTTAATTTTAGTTATAATGGTTTGTATTTTTTATTAGGAAGTAAAAGCAACAAACTTGCCATTGTATATTGTACGTCATAGTAAATATATTATACTTAACAAAATCCATATCCGCATGGGTGCTCACGAAAAAGAGAAATGATAAAAAAATAACAATGATGAGCGTAATAAGGAAAAAATTATATTTTTATAACAATTATTCTTCGTATATATTGGAAGATATTTTATATTCATTATAGTTTCTCCTATGATTTTGTACGTTTGAGATAGGTATTTCTTGTCTCTGAAAACAAACGCCATGAGATGGATGTGATAAATCAACTTGATTACCAATAAACCATATACCCACTTTGTTATAATACAAAGTATATATAATAATAAAATAGTCTTTGCATACTTCAAATAATTCCATGTCAATAAATAAAATTATTATTTTTGGTGTATTTTCTGTTTCCTTATTTCAACCTTTTATTTATATTAGCAACACTTAAAAATATTTATAAATGCAATTAACCAAACTCACTTATTGTTGCTACAAATATTATCATATGTTGTTGTAAAGACAATCCAGAGGAACAACTAGTTTAAAGTAGAGACAAAGTTCAAGAAACAGCAAACATTACGTTATCAAGTGCAGACATATAACAAAACGTCGATTAGGAAAACGTCAGTTGGTTTAAAAAAAACAAATAACATTTTGGAGACATTCAAATGTTCCGTTCAATTCAAATATGCTTTAGTAGTTATAGTAGTTTAGAATGCTGTTAAGAGAGTTTAGCAGTTATAAATATTCATGTGATAATTAATTGGGCAAAGAGCTGTATGTACACAACGAAAATAAAAAAAAAACAACACTGCGTAATGGATTTCAATTACTATTCATTTCGTTGTTTCTTTTCCATCTCAAGGTTTTCATTGTTTATTTTTGTTTTCCTCGTGTTTATTTTTGGAAGACGTTCGCACTTATACTCTTCAATGGAAAAGCACAGGCTCAGAATAACATTCATTTCATTTGTAGTTTGGTTCATCTTTGTTCTATTTACATCCCACACGAAATGAATGCTTTAAAGAAAGGCATACACTGTTGATAATACAATTAGGATTTATATTGGTAGTTGTTACGCCATCTAGGAATTAACTTCGACAATAATTTTTTAAATTACATTTTTTCAAGTCTTTAATTTTGAATAAAATAATTGAAAATTTTCGATCATTCATAAAATCTCAATTTTCTTGTATGAATATTCTTACAGATTTACATGATAATCAATTTATTACAATTTATTTAAACAAATTTTATTAATTTCTAACATTGTGTACATCTATGTTATACAATTATGTTATTTGATTCTTTATTGTTATATATTCTTCGAAGTAAATGTTATATTCACTATATAATCTTGTTTATATATAAAAGGTTATCTATATTACATTCATCATTCGCAATGTGGCAGGTGGAATAAAAAGATGAATAATTATAGAGTACGTATTATTTTCCACTGATAAACATAAGTTATTTAAAATATAAGTATTATTCATCGAATGAATAACTCTTCATACAAAAAGAAAACATAAAACTAACATAATAAAGAATTATGATTGGATAAATGAAGATCTTGATTGATATAACAGAAAGCAATAGCATCCATGCTATTGACGATTAAATATACTTATCGTTTTAGCAGAAAATATGTAATGCAATTAGAAATAATAATAAAAAGCTAGAAATGTTTCAATGATATGTTTTCAACAAATATGAATCAAAAGCTTAATCATCATCGTTGAGAGTTACAGACTTTTGTCGACAGATGGCACAAACGAGCGTGTTAATTGGTTCGATTTGAAATAACAAAATTGTTCGGAATAATTGGAATTCCGACGGTCGTGGATGGGCACGCCGATGGTTCCAGCGTGGTGGGGCGATTTGATTCGCATTGTTTATGGTAAAGTGATTGATTTGTCGACGCCGGCTAAAGAATTCGCGTCGCGCTCGCGTTAGGTGCCTCATCATCGCGGCTCAGTAAACCCATGATCATCGGCAATCTTATCGTCGACTGATTTTGCAGGAGGAGTGATACCAGGTTTCTGGGAAGAGGAGGACCATGTTGGGCAAGGAAACTGTAAGTGCCAAAGATGTACCGCGTCGTGTTATTTTCAAATCTGACATTTCGGATGACCAGGACGACGATAAGAGGCTTCCCCCCGCGCGCTAGGGGGAATCGGAATCGCCTGGCGAAGACGCTCCGTTCAATCAGAAATTAAATAAAAGGCGATTAGACTGCTGTTACATTAGATCTGTCGCCAGCAACATATCGAATTACCCACGTAAATAGAATTTGATTCCGAGCATTCGTTTCACCTCAGTCAATATTACAATATAAAGCAACAACATTTGCATCGGCGCCTTTGTCAGCCGCGGCGCGTTTTCCATTTCACGTTCTTCATCCGCTCCACGCTCGAAATATGGTAAATTCCCAATTACTTCTACTACTACTATACTATCAAAACTGCTAGTACTACAGCCACTATCCTATCGAATAAATTCTTGAGCCCTATTTTTCCATTCTGATCATCATCTCGAGCAGCCAGTTTTAAAATACCAGTGGTGCATAATCCGTGCGGCATTCCGGGCATTCGTGGTGTATATTTATCAAATATTTATTTTTGAAGATGCGTATGTATCGTCGAGGTGAGGCGCAGGTAGCGGAATTGGTTCGATTATTTTTGGATTAAAGATTAAAATAGTGTATTAGGCGAGAGAGGCGCAGGTGTATTGTTAGAATGGTTGGACAAGTCAAGTCGCACAATGAAAGTGGCGAATCCGCGAAACGCGATCCGCGGCGGTCGCGTTGTTGTCACTTTTATCTTTGTCCACAATAGGGAAACGATTTTTTTTCTGTTCCACCGCGGTTAGCAAACATAGGTGCACACGAAGAAGCATTCCGATCGGCAACTATGCATTTGGCCGAGCTGCATCTGATCTAACGCCATCATACTCTTCGTCTCCGTCATTCATCATCTTCAAAGTTATTAGATCATCATCAGCAACGGATGAGTACGAGCCCTTCTGACGCGGCAGGAGGAAGGCTTCGAGTAATTGGATTCGAGGGTGGATTATGTGCTGTCTCTGTATGCTCTGCACACGTTCGCGAACTCTTTCAGCGCCGCGCCCGCCCCCTCCTCATCATTATTAGCTAATAACATTATAATTGCCGAATTGCGCAATTGGTGCGCTGACAAGAGTGTGTATTGTAGGTGGGGAATCCCCCACCCGACCGTGTAGTCGAATTGTAGTAGCGATTGTTTTGTTGTTGTGTGCATTTCGAAAAGTTCCCAAGTTGTAAATTTGTATTATTATCATCATCATCAACATCGTAGCAGTCATACATACTTACACACTCGCATGTATACACAGATACACACATACCGACGCACTTACACAAACCTAGAGCAGACAGAGCAGTTAGAAATTGCGTTTGGTAAATGTGCGCTATCAAAATAAAAGGAAGGGATATACAGCTATACCATTTATGCAGCTTATATAATGTTTATTTCCCAAGAGTGGCAGGTAGAAAGAACATAACGGAGAGGTGTAGTTTCGTGCGTGATCTGCCAAATTAAAGGCCGTTTCCTGTGAGATCGCGTAACCTAAAATTCTAATCGCTCATCCGAGGAAAACAACATTGCCAAAAGGGACTTTGAATAGAAGGATCATACCAACATACATACACGCACGCACACACATAGTGAGAGGGAAGGCTGACGGAAGTGTCAGCAGTACTGCAAATTAAATGGGGGTGAACACTGATCTGGAAGACCTGGTATGGCAGAGCAGATGAGAACACAGAATAAGAAAAAAAATATATATATATATGCACCATTGAATGCGCGTAGCAAATATTACATAATTGCACCTGAGCTGAACAGCAGTGCAGCCCGTACCCCAAAATGAGCCAGCGGCAGCAGCCTCTAAACTCTGTCACATTGCAGGCAACCAACACAGAGTACTCGGCTACAAAATGCAGGATCACCAAGCCACCACCCCCAAAGCCTGCTGCAAATCCCATGCAGTTTGTGAAGGTGGGTCCGTGCCCCCTGTTCAAAAAAGCTGCAGAGCAGATCAAAAAAGTGGAGGAGGTCAAGCAAGCCAGACAAGAGGTGCGAGAAGAGGCCGAAGACTGGCAGCATGTAAGTCAATGCATATTCTTTATAAATTATAAACACTAGTGTAGCCTATTTATGATATTATTGCATTGCTTAATTATCATGGGATTTTGGGATTACCTTAAAGCACATGAAAATTTTAAAAAGTTTCTTTCTTGGTATTGCTATGCAAATAGTGTTATCTTGGTACATTACATTTGTCTGTAAGGTGAACAAACCAGTCTAAAACAATAAAATTTTACAGTTGATGTTGTTCCTTGCCTTAATATGCAGTAGAAGTCCAATGTTTAAAGCTATTTTTAGCTTGACAAAAAAAAAATATGTATTAAATTGTTTTCAACTAAATAATGGACATTTCCACTAGTTTTCTATATGTTTAAATTAACATTAATTTACATTTCACTTTCCAAATATTAAGAATATATAAATTTGAAAATATATATTTTTTCACAAAAAATATTCAATGCCAATGTTCAATATGTTTATAGATACAAAATAGAAGCTCTTTCTCCTCCAGTTGTATTAAAAAAAGACACATTTTTGGAAGATGAAAGATTGAACAATTAAAATTAAAATAATTCATTAAACTTAATTTGCCGTTAGTGTGGTAAATAGAACATGATTTCAATGAAACAGCAATAAATGTTATTAAGCAATTAATCCTGTCAATATTATTGTTATATTTTTACTGGTTTATTTAATTGTTTTTCTTTAACTTCTCATATGAAATTTAATGATTTCGCCAGATTATTGTGAAAATAGTCGTTTGCAAGGAACTATAAATAAATTATGCAAGTCAAGCTGTGGTTCCCTATGCAAAATGGGTTAGCCTAATAATTCAATTAAACTAAAAAAACGAACAATTAAGGGCGAGAAGAAAATACGCGGGAGCATTTTTAAAACACATTAACTTCAAATTAGAAACATAATACACAGACGAAGAAGAAAAAAAAAGGTATGATTATTAATGAAAGTAATTGAAGATGATTACTGAACACCGGGAAGTAATTAGGAGGAAAGGTCTGAAAACAAACTCTATCATTCTACTCACTAGGTTCGATACGAAATGGCGAGGCATTCTATTATTGTTGTATAACAGTCATAATTGCGATGGAATGTTCGTGATTCATTGCAATTCGTCCTTTGAAAGAGAATTTGATTATTTTGCATATAGTAATTTTTTGCTTCGTTCGTTCGTATGTTTTTAATCGAATTCTAATATTAATTCCCCGGTTTGTTTATTGTTGATACAATTCCAGTATTCTTATAAATATTATCATCGTCTGCCTTAATGTATGTTTTTGAAATGTTAACAGTAAACATGTGACTCGTTTTAATGAGAAACATCTGATAATTTGATCAACTTTGATCTGCTGTAGTTTTTATTACCATCGATCCACGATAATATTGCAATAAAAACATGTTTGCAAGAAAACAGGGCTGACCGGACAAAGAACAAATATATTAGTAAAATATTAGTTAATTACATGATTAGAAGGTAGGTAATAAGATTTTCATGGTTATTGAGTTGAAAATAATTGAACGCCTGCTAATCTCAACATAAGTGAAACATTGTTGATTACATCACCGATAATTGTCATTATCTTATCGTGTACACGCAGCGAAAGCGAATTTTAGAGATTTTTTTTTTCTTTCTAGTTTCTAGGTAAAACCTAATTAAAAGTTTAACCTTTGCAGCTTAATTTTGTATTCAAATAACTTGTTTTTGTTTCTAACTTCTTTTTTCTATTATTATTTCTCGTTCTACAATTTTTCGGACTTTCACTTTGTTCGCTTCAAATGACATGCAAATTGTCAATCAAAGCTGAGCAAATTCCCCGTAGCCAATATTGCTTGCTCGTTCAAATATTTCAAGCAAGAAAGAAAAAATCACGTCATACATATAAACGTAATCTACTTTGTACTAATATAGTATTATATTTATATGCGACTTTCACGCATACTGTATGCTCCTTTTTATGTTCACCAGCAACCTTGTGATTATTTCTATTTTTTTTTACCTAGCAGCAATTGGCTTTGAGATGAAACGTCCTTGTGATGCAATGCACCCTCCTTCGGTTTCCTTTTTTTAGTATGCGGCTTGAATACGCTTAGGAAAGAAAGACGGGGAAAAAAATAGAAATTCGAAATTGTTAATTTATTCGAGGCGCATCTCCACTGTGTGATCGGTAAAAGAAAGGAAAACTTTTTTCCTTCGACTTAATTTTATATTATATATTTTTTGATGCAAGCCTTTCTTCTCATATCCACTCTTATGCATATGTAATTTGCATTTATAATGAAATGGAAACCTTGTAATGTATTTAGAAATATTCAATTTTTTGTTGTGTTCTTGCTGAATGTATGTGCATTTTTGTGTGTTAATTATTTAGGAATGTAAATAAACAAATGCGACGTTTTGTAGAACCTTGACAATTGGAAAAGTAGCCGCAGGAAACGGCAGGAGCATATCATCGAGAGGGTGGAAGAGGTAAAGAAGTTGGAGCAGCAGGAGCACGATCGCAGCCGCAGGAAAAGCACCACCTTTCACGAGATCGTGGAGAAGAGGTAATAACAATCACACTATGTAGATTATCGTAATTGAGAAGATCGCATTCTAGGAGCCGCGGAAGACCAAAATTGAACTACCCTTTGTACGAGGATGATTCGAACGACTTGAGCGATTACGGGATAGGCAGCAGCAGTTCGAAGACAAATAGTATTAAAGATGTGGACACAGATGACAATAGCAGCGTGCTGGTGAGTGAATGGATTACGTCACAATCCGCCGATTTTTTTAATGTTATATAATATTTTAGGACGATAATCCCGGGGATTCGGCTTGCAAATATCATTCGAGTGCGTCAAACCAAAGTCAGAGCGAGGATGAGCAGAAGGAGCCGGCAGCTACCAAAAACCCATTACCAAATAGCGAGTTCAAGGTGGAACTCCCGAAACCAGAAATGGAGCAATATACGTATGAGGGGGCGATTCAGGACTACAGGTCTAGGATCCGCACGAAGATCAATATGAACAATGATGCCATCTTTGCCAAACCCTTGGACGCGAGTAGGAGCAAGGAGTTCTCTGAAGCGCAGCAGCTGTTGCCCAAAGGAAACTTATTCAAGAAGCGAGAGCTCTTCGACAAGGGATCAGTGGAGATGAGTAGCTTCGAATCGAACGCGGCGAGGAGGATCTCCGAAGACTTTGCAAATTCGCAAAGCATCAAGGAACGATTACAGAGCCTGGAGAAGTGCGTCGATCAGCCTGCGAAGGCCGAGAAGGACGCACCACCAGTGCCGGTGAAGTCCAGGGTCCAGAGTTTCATAAAACCGACAGCAGCTAAGACAGAAACCGATAATTACCTATTGGATGTTGCCAATTGCAATGCTACTAACAAACCGTTCGAAAGCAACAGCAACACCGAAGACGATATGTTTATAGACAAACTAAATATGTTCAACAAAGACCTGGATGATTTCATTAGTTATCCTCCGTCGGCGTCGTTTACTGACTTGATGACAATGTCTTCAGACCGTGAAGACAGTGGTATTCATACTTCAGATATTTCCTGCTCTATAAGTCAATCGGACGAAGCTTTCGAAGACACCGATGTCTCGCTGAACACTATACCCAAGTGCATTGAAAAACTGAGTATAGAAAATGTTTATGAGAAAGAAATGCTGTCGCCGCAGAAAGAGGCTGTTCAACCCATAGAGGAACCTCCAGCAGCTGAAAGTCCGATTGTAACCGAAGAGAAAGTAATCCATTGTCCTCTAGTTGAAAATATAGAAAAGAACATGCAGGAACAAGACAAACTATGCGAGCAAGTGGAAGAGAAAGGGAACGTCATCTACGAGAACGTCGATGTGCCCAACTATAATTATCCCTTGTACATAGATGACATTTTCGAAAAAACTATTAACCCTCCGAAAATGCAACCACCGTCGGAGAAGCCGCCGCCACCACCAATTTCTGATGTGATCCCCGACAATGTCGTCACCAGACCTAAATCTATCAAGAAGGAGATATCCATAAAGAGATCCAGCTTTTTGGGATTGGAAGAGCCTGAGTTCACTGATGATGATATTACTTTTACAAAACCACCCGATATAAACACGTTCTTGCAGAACGAGTCTCGTATGGAAAAGAGTTTGTACAAGAAAATGCAAGGTAGCATGGGTTCACTCAATACTACCGATGATGCCGATTTAAAAAGAGAATCATGGATTAGCAATAATTCATTTAGACAAACTATAGACGTAAGTTGTTTTTAAATATCTTTATGCTTGTATTGATATTCTTCTTGTAGCAACCCGAAGAAGACGAAATCACAAAGAAAGAGAGAGAAATTATTGAACTGGTCGAAAAAGAGGAGAAGTCTCGAGATAATGAGTACAGCCCAACAAAAAGTAACTACAACGTGTTGCAAGAACATCCGCACGAACACTTGGGCAGTAAGAAATTTGATATTCCTTATTTTCCAGAAGTATATTAGTGCATGTAACTGGTGGTAGCATTTTATTAACTCGACTTATTGTAGACACAATTCAAGATTGATGGTCAGGATTCCGAAGTGCTGAAGGTTGAGCACGAGTTGCTGCAGCTGGAGCGAGAAGAATTGGAGAGACAGCGAGAGAACATGGCTTTCAGAAAGAAGCTTATGCAGAACCACCACTCCTATGAAAATATTTTTGATGTTAACTACAGCGATTCCATGGAACACAGACAATCTATGCCTGAATTACAGTTGGAATTCAGGAAGGCCCCGCATGTGAAACATATCGATTATCGCAAATCCATGCCCGATATCCAACACTCGTTTAATAGGTCTTTGGTGGATTACTCCAATCCACCAAGTAGGAGCGGTCTGAAGAAACTCGCAGATCATAGGAAATCTATGTCCGATTTGCACCCGGATAAATCTTCCTTTCAAACTACGGCATCTCATCCTCCGAAAATGCCCACCAAATTTTTTAACCCACTTACCAAAGATAAAAAAGATAGATTAATGCAGTAAGTAAACAACTCGACGTTTCAACACATCAATCTAAATATTTCAATTTTAGTGTTGAAAGTGATGCATTTTTCGATAAGACACGACCTTATAGTAAGCCAACGTTGCATGCTTTAAGTGCACCACCCAAACAAAGAAGCATATCCAATGATAATTGGATCCAACCAAAAAGCAACCCAGAAGCAAAAAGCTACAATCAGCACTGGCTATTCCAGGTAAATTGGAACTATACATTATATAGTTTATGGATGTATCATATTGCGTATATTCTAGGAAGCAGAATTAAGGAGAATTTCTGAGCAAAAATCAACTTCCAGCTCCCACGAGAAACAAAAGGCACATAATAAAGGATTCATTGACTGCAATCCAGCAATAAGAATGTAAGTTCTTAGAATTTATTCATATACTAGTTTTAATGTTGTTATTCGTCTAGGCCTGATCTTCAAAAGGAATACAACCAGCATAAGTATTTGGGCCATCCGCAGACTGCGTTGTCTATGCCTTACTCAACTCCAGCGCCCGGTGTCGATGAAGGCCAGGATGTTATGTTGAGTGTCAGTGGTAAAAAGAAATGCTCTTATTGTGGTATTGAGTTAGGTACGTATTTATGTGCGCAATGTTCGGATGTAAGCTGTGAGAACAAAAATTTAACTTTGGAATAATTTGATTTAGTCCATACTGTAATGTCGGATATTAACGTGAGTTATTTCCCTTCCGTTTACATGATCACCTTTAAATCCACGGTAAAAGTACAAATGTTTCTTTTGATTTTTAGGACGAGGTGCAGCAATGATTATAGAAAGCCTTTGTCTGTTCTATCACATGGAATGTTTCAAGTGCTGCGTATGCCATATGCAATTGGGGGATGGTCTTATGGGCACCGATGTCAGAGTAAGAAATCAAAAGTTGCATTGCCATAACTGCTACTCGAGCGATGATGGCATCAAGTTCAGCTGTGTATAGAAGGATCAAACGCTGTATATAAATGCTGTATTTATATGTACAGACTTCATTTCATTTTCTTATAAGTCTCACCTAGAGACTACAACTTACATACTCTTTAGGCCACTTACCCTTTTTGAAATTTGACTGACTTTTCTACAACTTGCGCTTTACTCTTTATTACTATATTTTATTTTATTATTTTTTTGAATAAATCTGTGATTGTGTAATCATAGTAATGTAGTTGGATTGATAGGCGAGTAGTGGATCTACTATTGTTATATTTTACTAAATTTTTGTCTATTGTGGCTATTATTATTATTTATATTGAGCTGCGACTGAAAAAGTAATACTTAACTACAGTACTATTCAACAATAATCATTATGTATTTTTTTCATAACTGTTTAATAATTAGCATCCAGGTTTTAATTTATGTAATCATATGTGAAATTACTCAATTTCGTAAATTGCCTTTTCATACTGTTTCACAGATCATCGTTGCAGTGAAACTATTCTTTTGTTTTCGTTGATATTATTTTTATTTCTCTATTAATTACATCACAGTATTGATTTAGAATTTTATTTTATAATTTTGAAAATGGCTAAATTAGTTTCGTTATAAATGGTACATGGGGTTAAGTCTATCGTTTTCTCACATATGCGTTAAATTATATATTTATATATATATATATATACCAAATTGATTTGTATTTTCTTTTATTGATTTGTTAAGATATTGGAGAATATATAACTAGAGCTAATTATATAATTATTTATTTATAAATGATGTAGATTTTTTGTAACTTGTAATGTAAATTGATTGTAGTTCTAGCATTTAATATATTTTGATGTATAGAAATATTACTGTACTATAACTGTTAATAAATTTAATATAAACCTAATAACCCGTTAATACTGTGTTCGTATAGTTGCATAAATGATTGTTAAAACATATTGGCAACGAGGTGGGAGTATCGTATACTATTCACATCTCTTTTTAATACAAGCTATTGCCTATACTTTATCCAGACAGCATTTATTTAACCTCTCTGTGATAAACTCGCAAGTGTTTGAACTTTGTATTATAATTTAATATAACTAAACGCCTTAATATAATTATTACATTTAATACAAAATATGTCTTCCTTGTGCAATTTACTGAAGCAAGTCCAAAAGACATCATCGGTTTTAAAGGTAATTTATAATTATTAGTAATTAAAGGTTTTATTGATGTTTTCCTCATTCCTATTTGAAGATTCCTATTCGTAATCTGAACTTATTGGAATACCAAAGCAAACACTTGCTAAGGGAAAATGGAGTTGCTGTGCAAGACTTTTGCATGATCGATGCTTCAGGTGACAAAGAACTTGAAAAATTCAGTGAGTAACTCATGATTATGTAATTGATTTGATAACACTTGATATAAAATCGTATTTTGTAGATGTTAAAGAATACGTTATTAAAGCGCAAATCCTTGCTGGCGGCCGTGGTAAAGGCCATTTCTCAAATGGTTATAAAGGGGGTGTTAAAATTACTGAAAAGTATGTATTTTATAATGTTTTAAAATTATGTTTTTATATGAGTTTTTTAATAGGAGAGATGAAATTAAAGGGATTGTTAACAACATGCTTGGTCATAAGTTGATCACCAAACAGACCCCCAAGGATGGTATTTTGGTTAAGAAAATTATGGTTGCTGAGAGTGTGAATATCATGAGAGAAACTTATGTTTGCATCGTTTTGGATCGATCACAGAATGGTCCTGTTATCATTGCCTCCCCAGCTGGTGGTATGGACATTGAAGGTGTTGCTGAGAAAACGCCTCACTTGATCAAGAACCTTCCAATTGATATCTTTGAGGGTATCACAGATAGCATGGCAAATGACATTGCTACATTTTTGGAGTTCAAAGGTGACACAAAACCAAAAGCAGCTCATGAGATCAAGAAACTGTGGGAATTGTTCAAGAAAGTTGATGCCACTCAGATTGAAATCAACCCATTGGTGGAAACTGATGATGGAAAAGTCGTTTCAGTGGACGCCAAACTGAATTTTGATGATAACGCCAAGTTCAGGCAAAAGGACATCTTTGCAATGGATGATGAATCAGAGAGTGACCCCAGAGAGGTTGAAGCAGCTAAATACAATTTGAATTACATTGGAATGGGTGGAAACATTGGGTATGCTCTCTAAAATAGTTACTAAATATTTTGATATATAATATTTTTATTTCAGGTGCTTGGTTAATGGTGCTGGTTTAGCGATGGCCACCATGGATATCATTAAATTGTATGGAGGTGATCCAGCGAATTTCTTAGATGTTGGTGGTAGCGTAAAGGAGGACCAGGTCAAGAAAGCATTTGAATTATTAACCAAAGACAAGAAAGTCCAATCTATTTTGGTTAACGTGTTTGGTGGAATTGTGAACTGCGCCACAATTGCAAACGGCATTGTAAGTGCCTGTAAATCTATGAAATTGGAGATTCCATTAGTTGTACGTTTAGAAGGGACCAATGTTGATGAAGCAAAGAGAATTATCAAGGAATCTGGACTTCCTATCTTAGCTGCTGAGCATTTAGACGATGCCGCGCAAAAAGCAGTTAAAAGTGTACAATAATAACATACTCTATCTACTCCAGCCAATTATTTAAGTACCTCAAATAACATTTTTATACAAGATACATTTTTTATACTGTTGTTGTTGTTTCTAAAATGAGAAAATATTTACTACTGTTGAATTAGCATAATAAATATCTTAATATATAACTGTAGATTTATTATTGCAAGTGTTTTCTGGGATAATTCAAAAGAAAAATACATGCTGTGTCATACTCTTTATTTCAAAAAAATTGAACCTGCAAATTACAAATCTTGATAAATGACAAAAAATTAATTGTGAAAATGCTACATATAAAATTAGTCTTTTTTGTTTTCTGGTTTATGGATGGAAAAATCTAATCTCACATAAACAATAACCAGTAAAAATAGTGCATACAAACAAATTGCAATTAGAATTGGCTTGTGGAACAACAAGAATGGTTGCCAATCATAAACAATGTCCAGATCTTGAATGTGCTGTTCTACCAAGTTAGATTTCTTTAACCTAATCACTTGTCTACCAACTGAATCCAAGTACTTATGAGCAATATCATCAGATAATCTGTCAACAGAGTATGGGAATTTTAGTTGAACATTTGTTACACCCAATGGTAGAACAACATTTGTTTCCAACTGATCAACATGCATGTCATCAAACACATGGTCTAGTAGCCTCATTCTGAGCATGTAACTTCCTGATGGCATCTTGTATAAATATTGGTAGCTTGGGATGCTGTATCCTAAAGTGTAGGAGCTCTTCCATCCACCAAACAATGGGAATCTGGGCCTCAATTCTAATTCAATCCAATCTTTTCTAGCTCTCACCTGGGATGTAGAAATATTACCATTACTATCCCTATAGTAAATGCTGTGAGCAGCTGCAGGCAATATGGTTTTATAGGACTTGATACTGTGATGATTGCTACTGGTATCCCTTTGGTAGTCATAACGCGAGAATGGTCCTTGCAATTTAGCTCCAGTGTGGAGAATTTCAATATCTTCTTGCACAGCAATATTGCCCCAATGGGAAATCTCAATCAATCTGTCCAATTTAGTAACTCTCAAAAATGGTGAATTGTTTTCATAGTGCACAACCAATGATTCAGTTGTGAATGGTTTAATTTCACTATATGGACCATAGTTGATTGTACTATCTGACACAGAGACAGGCTTTACTTTGGTATAGCTCTCAATGTTTCTTGAGCTCAAAATAATTGAAGAAGACTGTTTCACTGTTTTATAAGGGCTATAGAAGTACACATTGCCAAAATACCTGACCAGTTGTCTTTCTTTTTGAGTAATGCTGCTTGGATATGGAACCAAAGCATTGGTGAATATGTATTCAAGAGTGATGGTGGTAGTCTTTCCTGAGTTGAGAGGTTGATTCAGTTTCACATTGAAGGTATCTTTGTAGTTCTCAATTTTGACTGGTGTTACCCTAAGCTCATCTTTAGCGGTATCCTTTAGGATCCTATACGAAAGGTTTCCTCCTTGTCCAGGCTCGAAGATTAAGTGGAAGTTGTTCACCGACTCTTTACCGGTGTTCTCTAAGGTTATAGTCGACGTTATTTTAACCAATTGAGAGGTTAAATCAATAATTCTCTCTACATGTTTATTCACTATATTGGGGTTGATTATAGGGGAACAACTCACTACAGTTAATATAGGTAATAACGTTAACAAAATTTTCACCATTTTGCCTAAACCACCAACAGATTCTTTATGGTGACTGTGTGGAGGCATTTTATTGGGAGGCTTGGAAATACAAGTGACACGCAATCTAAACGTCAATATAACTTCTCTTCAGCAGGCACTAGATGGAAGCACCATATAATATACCATTCAAAATATGAACATTTTTTCGTCAAAGTTAAATATTTTCTACGGTGGCAACCGCAAGCCCGACAACCGAAATCCCAATATTCGAAATCCCGACAGTGTCTTTTATTATTATAAATTTCTACTATAACATTTGTATGGTTGTCGAAAACAAATTAGTATAATTTTAATAATTTATTGTTCCTGTATAGAAGCAAAGGTTTATTGACTGCAGTCGTTCTACATACATATTTTATTAAGTATAAATACATTTTTATGTAACTTTTGTATGTAACGGAATTTGTAAGCATTCTGCGATATACGTATGTAATTCCAGTAAATATGCCACGTCGCTTTTATTTTAATATGCATCTGCTCATATACATAAAATTGCATATGGAAAATTTATTGGAACGTGGCTTTATGAAATGTACTTTTTTTATAAACTAAAGATAAGGAGACACCAAAATAATTACAATTAAATAGTCATTATTTTTTTTTCAGATTTTATTTTAATTAAGAAAGTAATTACAACACAAATTACACCTTGAATTTACAAAAAGGACAGTCTTACAGAATTAATTTGGGCAAACACATTTAGGTATTAGCAGAATAAATCACAGGAGCGAATAATTTTTGATCCTTTATTTAACCCAAAGTAACTTTTACAGATAATTAATAAACGTATTTCCTTATACCCAATAAGATGACATTTGTATAAATAATCAATCAATAATGGTGGTTGTAGTTCGGGGGCCAGCGTCGGGTACGTCTTTAGTTAATGAAAATAAAATTGTTGTTGTTGTCGTTCGGCCCCCTCAATATATCTCGTTACTATTTGCTTTTTTTTGTCAAGTTACAAACTTTTTTATTGGGATATAATTAGACAAAAAAACGAAATTAAATGAAAAAATATTTGTAATTACGAGTAAAAATTACACAAAACAAGTATGTAACGTTTTTTTGCTATGTTAGAATTGAATAAAAATCAAGAGAAATAATAAAATAAAAAAAAAACACGAGAAAATCTCTCAGAAAAATTCCATTTTGGTTGGTTAATTAATTAATACGTTAGAAATGATTTAGAATTTGCATCAACCATTATATCCCGGATTTTCTTTTTTTTTCTTAGTTTTCTTTTTATATTGTATATCTAGTTTCATTTTTTTTTTTGTTATACTATTTGATATCCTAAATGGTTAGGTCTAGAGTGGTACTTTCCATTACTTAGTTGTCTCTTGATATTTGGGATATCAAATAGTTTCATATACTCTTTACGTTTTTTTTTAGTTTTCATATACTTGTTTCGATTTTTATTTTATTTTTATGATTGTTTTTTTACAATTTTTTTTTTATTGATTTCTGAATAACTGTGTATAATGGAAGGAGGATTACAACATATAATATGCTCTATACGGGAATGTGGGAAATTGGGGTAACATCTAGCAAATTTAAGGATGAAACAAAAATCAATTGAGGTAGGAGATAATTACTCCTTTTTGATTGCCTTGTTAGCCTGGTGGGCTTGGAGCACGGCAACAGCCTCTTCAACTTTTGATTTCAACGACTCGTTATGTTCCAGCATATGGAGCAATTCTGAGTTATCAATTTCCAACAACATACCAGTTATCTTACCAGCAAGATCTGGGTACATACGATGAATAAGTGGGAACAAGCGTTCTCCAAGCATTTGCTTCTGGTCTGGTGGCAAGGCTTCAGCCAACATGGAGGCGGTCAACGGTTCCTGCCCTTGAATATGTACTGCCTGTTGTTGAACAGGAGCTGCACCTTGCATATTAAGACTCTGTGGTGGATTTCTCATGTTGGATGTGTATTTGTAGTTTGCTGGCCTGGCGGTATTTGGTACAACGTTTTGTCCTGTAAGTGGCCGAACTTGTATATTAGATTGATGTTGGCCAGTTATAGGTCTTGCAACACTCATATTACCACGCATAGTTCCAGATTGGTTTGTTGGCCTAGTCGCCCTGAAAGTACCTTGCATACCAGCATAGGCATTGGCTCCTCCTTGTGATGGACGCGCGGGATTCTGGGGCCATCTTGGATTGGAACGCATCGGCGGTATGTGAGTGGTGGTCGTGCCGATATACCTCTGGGGTTGAGCAGTCAACGTAGGCATGTAATAGTTTGGCGGTGCCCCTGGTTGAATGTAAGATCCCATTTGTTGCATTCTGATATTTGCCAAACGTTGCATGTATTGCGACGTCAAATGGGCTTTGCGATCTTCTTTACGCTGGGCCAAAGCAACGTACAGCGGCTTCGAACCCACGATGCGGCCGTTCATTTCAGTAACAGCTTTGGTCGCTTCTTCCGGAGAGGAGAAACAAACAAAACCGAAACCCTTGCTACGACCTTCGTCCATCATTACCTGAAATCAACAATAAAAATAATTAGAAAATATTCTTGAATGAAACAAAAAAAAGCGAGCATACCTTAGCAGACGTAATTGTACCAAAGAGCGAAAATTCCTTCCTCAATCTTTCATCATCAATGGTGTCATCCAAATTCTTAACATACAAGTTAACGCCTTGGTAGCGGTTCATACGCTCAATTTTGAGCTGCTCAAATCTACGCTTAAGTTCGAGCTGACGTTCAGCCCTCTTCTGGGCACGTCCAACGTACATTGGTTTACCTTCAACAATTTCCTTTCCATTCAACTCATTGACGGCGGCCTCGGCAGCACCGGATTCTTCAAATGCAACAAAACCGAATCCCTTTGATTTACCATCTTCTTTATTCATGATTTTGTAGCTTGTAATGTGACCAAACTTTTCAAACATTTTCTTCAATTGGTCATCACTTAAATCTTCACCAAAGTTCTTAATGTACACATTAGTGAACAGCTTAGCTTTCTCTCCCAATTCCTTTTCGCGTTCTTTACGTGGAATGAATCTACCAACGTATACCTTCCTGGCATTAAGCAACATGCCATTGACCTTTTCAATTGACTTGTTAGCTGCTTCCTCAGTTTCAAAATGAACAAAGCCGTAGCCCTTGCTGTTGCCAGTCTCATCTTGAGCAACCTTGCAACTCAAAATGTTTCCAAAGGCTGAGAATGTATCATACATAGCCTTATTATCAATGGATTTATCCAAATTCTTGATGAATACATTTCCAACTCCAGATTTACGTAGAGATGGATCACGTTGGGACCACATGATACGGATTGGACGATTCTTGATCGTATCAAAATTCATTGTATCCAATGCACGTTCGGCTGCAAATAAAAAAAAAGCAAATGTAATGCGTTCATTAAACATATTGATTGGTACTTGGCAACAAAATAGAAATTTCAAGTACAGTGGGTTGAATAGTTTCATTTTTTTTTTTTTTTTTTTTTGGTGGCCCAGTTCTTCATATGTTTTAAGAAACATGCTGTTGGGAGGTCAATGATTAAGCTATAATATGGATTGATTCTTACCATCTGCTGGTTGTTGAAAGTTCACATAAGCGTAACCCAAAGATCTTCTAGTGATGAGATCTCTGCACACGCGGATCGAGAGAACGGGACCAGCGCCCGAAAATTTCTCGAAAAGCTGTGCCTCAGTAATATCTGAGTGCAAATCCCCGACGTACAGAGACGCCATGGGATAGTTAGGAGCTTGATTCATATTTGCGACACTTACACAGTTACACTTTTTAATGGGGAATTAAACATATGAAACAGAAAATAGGTTAGATAGCATTTGTTATTTTCCGTTTTCACAGGTTTTTTCGATTTTTTTTGGGCTTTTTTCCTTAAGGATTTTTAACTTTTTTTTGTTTTTTTCTAAGAATTATTTCACTTTTTTTAAGTGGGTTGTGAAACCTGGTAAGGAACACAACCTCACATGCACACCACTACACAACGAAATGGAATGATGATCCAAAATCCTACGCTTATATACCCAGCGGAAGTGACAACGCCGTCCCTGAGTACCAATATCCCCACTACTGCATCAAAATTTTCCACAGAACTTTCCAATAAATTTTCCAGGAATTACCAAAATGCTTAAAATTACTGTACATACTTTTGCAAATGAATTTAATTATATCCGAAACAATATTGATGATTTACTGCAGTAACAACCGGATGTTCCTAATGGCGCCACATTCAAATTTTGATGACACGTGACCCGCGAGCATTTCACACATATCGATTGATCCGCTGTTTGAATTGCCATCTCGTTGTGCAATAATTATGCATCAGAGCGATGCATTTTGTTAATATTTTACTCAAATATCAACTCTTATGCCTTAAAACGTACTTCCTTCAGAGCAATTCATAAGCATAGTTATTCCATTAACAAATATTATTAATTGTTGCTATTTCATCTGAAAATTGCATAATCTTAGGAAATCATGTATCGTTATTGATTGTCTCCGATATTTGCCTTTATATGATGGATGACATATTTAATTATGCATTCCCGCCACGCGCTGCAACCCACCTGGCATCTGTTTATCGCAGGTTCCATAATTAATGAATATACCTTGGAATCGATGATTCATTTAACCATGGCTTGCTTTATTTAATTTCATCTGCAATTTTCATGAAACAAATTCATTGCGCATAAAGCAATTATCCAGAATATCCATACAATACGAATGGATGACTCAAGTGGCTTATCGCTTCTCGTACTTGAATATAGGTATATTGGGATATTTCAAATATTTATATAATATTATCAATTGATACAATGATCATTATTATGTATAATGCAATATTGAATATAATATTAGATACAATATTGAAATATTACATTTTTACAGAAACTTCGAGAGAAAAAAAACCGTTAATATCATACAAGCAAATTGGTTATTTTCTTATACATAGATCATTAATTTAAAGAAATATATAGCTTAAAATCGAATTTTACAGAGAAAAGTACAATTTGCAGAACTTAAATACCAAAACTTTCCAGCCCATTTTTCGGTATTGCCAGGTAAAGATTTTTCCTATTCGTATAGTTTTCTACCACCCCTATATAATTTTTCAGCCAATAGAATTAACTGAAAGTCGGTACTTCAAAAACCATGGTAAGTATTTGTCGTAAATACAGTTTCTGCTAAAATTCTCTCTATGTTACAACAAGCACGTATCTCATAACATTTTATTATATCTAGGATTATAACAGATTTGTTTTTCCTTTGATTCTATTGTTTTGAGTATTATTATAATTTTTAACGGTTTTTTCTTTATTATCTTTTTCAAAGATAACTAAAATTCATATCATAAAATTTTTGAAATAATATAATTGTATAAGTATAATTGAAATTTAAATAATTATCATATTTGAGTATTATCTAATTTTATATTATCTTTGCTCATAATAAAACTGAGTAAAAATCTGCAACGTTTCCGGTATAATATTAAAATTCAAGGTTATTTCGTTAGTGTGCGGTTTTATTATTGTGCGAAATGCTAAAAATAAATTCTATACAAATATTTCGGTCCCTTTTTGGTCGGACCACCTTGTCCTGTGCCATCTGGCCTAATCCTACGGAGAAAGCTCAGAAGGGTCCGTCCTTTCTCGGTATCCGAACGGTCGGCATTTCTACAGAACTCTTTTTCTTCAACCAATTAGTTCCCTATTTACAATAATGCTAATGACCTGAGATCAATGTACTTACCATTGTATTACACTAATTAAGTTCTCATTTCCTGAGTTCAAGGCATGTTATTTTTAAATATGTATACAGTATGTATACATTTCAGACATAAACATAAAAACAATATTAATGAATGTTGTCTGAAAAACAAACATACTTATATACGTATTAGTAGTGTGACTAATTACATTCAATTTTAACGAAAGTTGAAAAGATACAAATTTTAAGTTCAAATTAAATATGAATTAATGATAGCAGAAAATTTTAACGATTTAGAAATGTTGAAATTAAGTAAGTTTGTTTAGAAATAAAAAGAAATTTCTATATTTCTGAAATTAGTTCTTAGTTTTCATTTTAATTACTTTTATTACAATTTGTCATAAATTTTATTTATATACGAATAGAAGTAATATTTTAGAGAAAAAAAATCGTTTTATATAGATTTAGAAAATTAATAATATTTAAAGTTCATGTTAAATATTAAAGAATGTTGTCTGAAAAACAAACATACTTATATACGTATTAGTGGTGTGACTAATTACATTCAATTTTAACGAAAGTTGAAAAGATACAAATTTCAAGTTTAAATTAAATATGAATTAATGATAGCAGAAAATTTTAACGATTTAGAAATGTTGAAATTAAGTAAGTTTGTTTAGAAATAAAAAGAAATTTCTATATTTCTGAAATTAGTTTTTAGTTTTCATTTTAATTACTTTTGTCATAAATTTTATTTATATACGAATAGAAGTAATATTTTAGAGAAAAAAAATCGTTTTATATAGATTTAAAAAATTAATAATGATAGCAGGAAATATTAATTAATATAATAGTAATTTAGAAATGAAATTAAAAATAAAAAAGAAATTCTATATTAGTTTTCATTTTAATTACTTTATTATATTATTTCATAAATTTTATTTCTCTAGATCTTGACTTAAGCACATTTAGATAATTAATGGTATTTTTCTAATTATTATTAATTGCAAAATTAACAAAAAAATAATTTAACAAAAACTTTTTCAATAAATTTTACTAAAATTCAACATAACAAAATATGAATAACTTAGTCTATAATTCCAATAATTTTACTATTATTTTGTATTATTAACTAATTTTCAATAAAAATATCTGGCCATAATTTTTAAGTAATTAATAATAAAATTTCCCGTTTCAATGAAAAATTCAGTTATATAAATTATTAAAATTTGAGAATTATCAAATATGTGAAATTATTAATTTCAATATTTTTTTTGTTCATTGATTATTTTAATTGATTGCTTATTTTAAATGATTCATTGAAAGAAAATTAACAGGAAATGTGTTATAATTTGTGAATTTTATTATATAGAAGTGTATTTTTCTTAGTATGAATTAATAAAAAGATATGTTTATAATAACTGAGTAAGAGTAAAATATACAGGGTATGGATAAGACGGTTATATGAGTAATATTTGCATGTTGATAACGAGGGATGGATGGGGTTTCCTGATGGGTGATTACAGAGTCCTCGAGATTCTTCGTCGTGCATGCAGTGCTGCTGAGGATGGTTTAAGCTGCCGGTTGCTCTCTCGTTCAGATCTAGTAGCAATCGTACTCGAACTTTGTACTCCTCCAAATGGACGAGGCACACATGTAATATACCTGTCCAGGTAGTACCTCAGTTTTAATCCAACGAGCGCGGAGACTACACGCGAACATTCGCGCCTTTCGCCAGGCAATGATCGCGAGTGCTTCGTAGGTGCTACAAGTTTACTAACACTGGATTAACCGAAAGGACACTAATCGAATTTAAGCACAAGTAAGCAAAATTTACCAATCGAATCACATGTCGCAAACAGTTTGCGCAAATATCGCTCGCTCAAGATTTACGAAACAGTTTGCACATAATTTATTTACTTATTTTTTCGCACGCGCATTGTTATTTTAGTTTATACTATTATTATTATTATTTGTATTTCTTTATTTTTGCGAATGATCTCACCGGTTCCCATCGGCGACGATGAGGATTTGTGCAACAGTTTTGGGAATCAGCGAGTAGCTGCTGCTCTCTCTCTCTGTCTTAAATTTTTGCTGTTTTTATTGTTGAATGATTATTGTTGACCTTTTCGATTTCGTTGCTCGGCCAAACAAAGTGAACTTTCTTTATTTGATGCATGTACGTATATATGTAAATGTGCGAACAGGAATGCTCGGAGCCCGATTAAAATTCATTGATAATGTTCGTACTCGGACGAAGAGTCGGGAATAATATTAAATATCAGTTTTTCCAGAGCGACGATCGAGAATTTTAAGTAGCATTAGCAGTTTTATTGCTCCTTTGTGTCCACGTCTGGTACATTCTAGCCACTTGGACCAAACCTTAAGTACGTTTCATCAATCCAAGCAGTACTCAAAAATTTGCGCAAATACTATTAACATCTACAACTACAAACAATTATTCCTATAAGAATATTAAATAATTATAAAATTATTTAACAACAAATTTCAACAAAATATCAGTATTTAAAAATCATATTATACAATTAAAAAAAAAATCTACTTAAATTGAATATCCAAAATAAAAATATATGATTCCAATAATTTTACTATCATTTTTAACTAAATACGTAATATACGTAAATAAAATAATTCCCGTTTCAATGATTCATGTTTTTTGTTCCAATACACTTATTTTTGTCTATATATTTTATCTAAATATTATTCAAAATATATAAATAATTTCAAATAGTAAAAATTATATTAATTCATATATTACTAAAATTAATAAATTTTCTTAAATTACTGTATCTAATTGTATTGACTTATTTCGATTCAATTTATTTAGTAAGTAAGCATTAAAAAATATGTTTTCACATTAATGTATTTTGAAATAATTTATACAAAAGATTTTTAACAAACAATTTTTAACTAAATCAAACATTAAAAAAAACAATTTTAATTAATGTTCAAATTGCATATTATTGAAAATGTAATGATTTGTTGTATTTATTTAATATTAACTATAAGAAAAATTGATATGAACGTATTTCGTATTTCCTAGAAACGAATATGTATCCGCTTTTCTATAAATAGCCTACGTAATAAAGATTCCCGGTGAAATGAGGGACAAAACAATAAGATCTTGAGATATATACGCAATACTTGGTGGAAAATATTGTTCTGTGAAAAATTGTTGTTCGAGAGTTTCATTATAAATTAATAAAATATTGAAATAAAATATTCGTGTAGAAAGTAAAATTGTATATGATTGAATTAAAACTAGCAGTAAATGAATAAAATGTGCGATCTCCATAGTGGAAAATTTGCCTCTCAGTGGTGTTGAATATCAAATATGTGAGGATTGTAGAAGTATGAGGCATTAAGTTCTTGTTCGAAGCGGAGCGCTCAAGGTCTGTAAGAAACAGGGTTGAATTGGTGTGTTGTTATTGTTATGACTGGTGATGTTTTCGTATTCAAGTCAAACGAGCCGGATCCATCCCGAATGCACAACCGAATGCTGCATAAAATGCGAATTATGAAGAAAAAGAAACGGCATCGAGCAGTGTGCAGCACAAACGGAATTCTCCTTCTGGAATTCAAGAATGGTAGGTAACCGTCGCGGTTTGGCGTCGTCAATATTAAGAACAAAATGCAAGATTGCGTATTTAGAACGTGGCTAAGGTGTGTCGCCGTATTTCACATAAATGCTAGATTCGCTAATATTATCTATAGAAAGGTGTACACACACGCGCGCCTTTATACGTATACATATGTATTTGTATATATATATACATAAATAGAAACACACAGACACAAAAGCATTGGGAATCAAATTTGAAACGGTGATCGGATCGTGCGTGCTCGATTTGTTCAACTTTCTTTGTGGCAAAGCGAACCGAATGATATATAAAATCTTAGAAGTTGTATTGATATGATCAGATTAGGCCTTTTTTTTCTATTTCGTAGCGACAATAGAAATAATATATTGCTGTTCCTACACCAACAAAATGCAAACTTCAAAGAAAATGTGGCTTTCTGTTGTTGAAGATAAGAACAGAATGCGTCTGCGGCAAACAGTCATTCGTTATCATTACCAAATATTTGGTCAACTCTTGCGTTTTCAGGGTATTTATTTTTCCTTTAGATATGATAAATTGGCTAAAATACATTAAAACTACTTTTTGTTATTTGTCCTATTCACTAACTAAATTCTATACGTATCGAGAGGTTCATTTTCAAAGAAAATATGAAATTATCAAGTTTTTCAAGATTTATTTTTAAGTTTAAATTACAATTTCTGTGAATGAATCATTGCAACGGTAGGTTTTTCCGCCTAATTAATATATTACATAAAATTTTAATCTTATAAAGTAGGACATATTTTTTTTTTGTAAAATTAGCAGCAATAAAAAAGTTTTTTTTTTAAATCACGTAATTGATTTTTGAGAGATTTGATAAAAATTGTAACTAGTCTACTTAAAACGTGTTATAATTGTCGTTTCTTCAGTTTGTACATTTTTTCTTCTCACAATGACTCCAAAAAAATGAAGCGTTCAAAATGGGTCGAGTTACGTAGTGATGCTACGGTGTTGCAAGACACCCGCGTCTTTCGTTTGTTTTAATTGGATTTGATGGTGCGAAGAGGTTGAACGCTCTGGCACTAAATTCTTTAGGCAAACAAAGCCCGAGTGTAAATATGTATCAACCGAGATTGTTTGGTCGGACGTAAACGATATATTCAGTTGCACATTTAACGGTGCATGGCGAATGTTGGTATAGCGGTCATCGCCTAATTGTTCATCCTCGACAACGGGCGACAATCAACATAGACGCATTTATTTGTCCTGTTTGCTTTCTACCTTTTGATTTGCAACATCGCGTGTTAACTTCGTAGGACCCCGGGTTACGAAGAAATGTACCTCATCTTTTGCAAAGCACATGTTATTACGATTCCGTGTTTTCCCATATTCTAGCCTCATTTTGTGTTCCTCGGTTCTCCATTATTTTATTCTTTTTTTTGTATTATTCTGCCGCTGTTGCTGATGTTGTCGCATTGTTGTTTAGCTTTGCGTGCAATAATTATGTAAAGAGATCCCGTCCCTTCCGGAGTCGTTTCTCGAAACCGACTCATTGGTATTCTACCGATGGATGTTCGGGAAGAAGAAACAACAAGAAGAATAAGGAAACGATATGTACGTATAGCAACAATAAAAAAAAATCAACAAACAACAGCCTACAACATGTGTAGTATTAATTTTATATTACACGTTGTACGCTGCATTGAAATTCTACGCTGTCGATGGCCTCCACTGCGTGACGCGACGGTTTCGTTCTTTCCTCAATATTATTCGAAACGCATCTATTCAATACCGTTAATCAGGGGAAAATCTGGACGAAAACAGACGCCGCTTACCCGGAACACGTACCGTACCGGAAAAGAAAAGGGTCAAGACTTTCAAATCTTACTTTCTTGGATCCAATTTTCTTTTCTTTTCTTTTCTTTTCTTTTTTTTTAGAATCGTCCAGCGCTATCCTTAAAGCAGAATTCCGCACTTAAAATCTGGGTGTTGGTAATTTCTCTTCAAATAAGGAATTTTTATGGTTCCGAGAACGAGGTTCCCTTCGGCGAATGCCTGTGAAACGATCTACGTAATTATTTCCTTTTGTTCGCCATATTTCGTGTCCTTTTTTATCTTCTTCTTCTCCTCTCCAAACGCTTGCCCGCAGTGTTGCACATTATAATCAATTTCTTCATATTTGTAAGCAATTTATTCGAATTCTCTCTACAACATAAAGCTGCTATTACATCATAAGCTACATCTAATGTTAATTTGGATATAGCAATTTTATAGAGAAATATATTCAAAATTGACAAATTAGATTGTGATACCATCTAGTGGTTCAATATTAACATACTGTTTAAATTAGTAACAGCAACAACAACAATACATTAATTTCAAGGCTAAAAGGAAACGAACCAATTCATGGTTTATAGTCAATAAAATAAATATAACAACATAAACAAAACTCCAAAAAAATTGCTGATTTTGGTTTAGAATAATTGGAAATATTAATATGTATTTGTTTTTGTTTACTTTTGTATAACTGTCACAATACTCGTTATTGTTATTATATTATAATAAACACTTGTTTTTACATTGGTGTATTTAACTCAGCAATTGTAGTATAAGAAGTGTAGTTATATCCTGTATACGCTATTAAATTTCTTGCATCACTTAGAGATTCATTCTTATATTTCCTGGATGCCTCGTCTGCTGGGAAAATCACGGGAAAAAAAAAGTGTAAGGTTGTTGACTCGGAGGATTGAGTTGAAAAATCAAATATGATATTTCTGTTCATGGAGAAAAACAGGATATTACGCGATGATCTACTTAAAAACAGTGCTCTATAAGAAGACGGAATTGTTTCACTAACCCGCATTAATTACGCAATCGGAGTCGCTTCTTCCTCGTCGTGGTGTCTTCCGCGGCGGAGGCGGCTCAGGATATACCCATTGTCACAGTATTTGCTTTTGCTTTCGTTTAATGACTGAGTTTGAAAGTCCCATAAAAAATAACGATTCCGACAAAATGAATGAAGCGTGAGTCATGCAGGATTCTCACCTGGGATGAGCCACAACCATTTATGTATATATACATATATATATATATATATTCTTAATCCAATTTTCTTATTTTCTCTTCGTCTCACGTCTTTGTTTCGTTTCCTCCTCTCGTCCGTTCATACAATTTAGTTCTCTCTTTTTTTTTGTCTCGTTCGTTCATTATTCCTTCGTCCTTTTTTCTTACTTTAAAAAAGGTCAAGGACGTCGCTCACCTCCACTCTGGAGCGCAGTAATCCGGTTTCAAGGTCGCGAGCATTGCATATTTCAAATAACTCCGCGCAATACTACCAACCGCGGCGTGCCGAAGCCCCGGGGGAAAACTCGAAAGAAGGTAGAATCATAAAAAAAAACGCGAGTTACATAAGTTATCATAAAGTCTTATATAAATAGGCTGTCGAAAATCGCCGCAGTGAGCGGATTTGCATCACTTTCGGATTATGCAAAGGATGTCGTTTTTCATTATATAATGCACAGGGCCGTGTGGTAGATTTTCACAGTATGATGCAAGTCTTCGAAATGCCACCCCTTATTTTTTTATCACACTATTTTTTGAGTGATTAATTATTTCAAATTTGAACGCTAATTACAGCCAAATTGATGAAAACACAGCAATGTATGAATACTCGTTACATTCCCAAAACATCCAGCTTTCATATGCACTTTTGATCCATTCAATCTATTATAGTTTCCGAGAAAATTACTAAAATGTGAATGCCTCTGCACCACGCGGCCCTGATTATAATGCATTTGGAATATAAGAATATTTTGGGTCAACAATTTAGTTGAGCGAGACGATTTTCGCGTCGATTGCGCGCAAATTAATCTTCGAACGGTAAAACGTCTATCGAGGATATCTAGGCTATGAAATTGCCACCCGACAATGGCCATTCAACACGTTCAAGATAACTTCTGCCATAAATCATGCGGGTCTCCTATACACTGTGGTTCGTGGAAGTACGAAAACCTCTTCG